>NC_092235.1:56702807-56745307 GCF_036320965.1 Panulirus ornatus | reverse complement strand
TGACTATTTTCTACTATTCCCTTCTCCGTCGAGAGATAACAGGAAGGTTTGTTAGCGTCTATATAGACGTTACATATCTGCCTTATTGTAGCTATGAATCAGCAGAGAGTCGACTCACTGCGACAGATTGACAGTTCGATAGTCAGAGCGGACCAAGATCCAGGCTAAGCTCTGCTAAGCCAGGTGATGGTCAGGTCTGTGGGACCAGTTATCTACTCTGGGCCAAGTGTCGACGCTAGACCATTTGACGTACTAGGCCACTTTTCGGGTCGGGTGTCAGGCTTGGCCAGGTATGACATGGGACACTGCAGTGGCGGGAAAGGAACCCACCAAAATAAACATGGAGTAAGCAGTGGTTTTCCATAGTCGGTCCCTGTCGGCACCATTGGCCTCACTAGCGGTGGAGGAGGGCATGCGGCACTGGAGCAGCGGCCATCGGCCCAGAGGAGCCTGGTTTTGCTGGGTCTTGTGCTGCGGCACGGCTGATAACGTCGCTTATCCGTATCACCAGTCATGTGGGCCACTCCTGCTGGCCCGCTGCCTCCCTCCAAACCCCGTCATTCCCCCCCTCATGTACCGGCTTCACATACACCTATATTCCGACTGTTATAGTACGTGTCGGACTGTAAAGACTTTGTTCATGAGTGTAATGATGTCAGAAAGTTTAATCTAGTCATGACATCAACTAATGATTCTAGTAAACGATTGAGGAACTCATATAGTCTGAGATGGGGGTGAAGGGGGGGGGGGGGGGGTGAGAGTACAATGTTTGTGGTGTAGTGGGGCATCTGTAACCCCCCAAGCCCCCCACCCTGTGTGAGTGTGAGGGTGGCAGTGCCCTTGTGAACCCCCTGCCTCTCGCACGCTGCTTGTCTCTCCTCTTACCTGCACCACACGACAGGACACAGGTAAGCCCACCACCTGCACCAGCCTACAGCCTGCACCAGCCCTCCGCTTGCACCACCCATCACCCACGCCTTGCACCAATAAATACCACCACCCGTACCATCCCACCACCTGTATCGGCTTACACCACCTGTACCAGCTTTACACCACCTGTACCAACCCGTCACTTGCACCAGCTACCACCCACACCTCCCACCAGCACCTACCACCACCTGCACACAACAATACCGACCACATCTCAAAGATATAACCTAAAAGGGCAAATATAAATTTTCGTTGAGTCTTCCGGACCAGCGATCTAATCTCCAAACATGGTCACTTATGATAAATTACAAAGCGCACACTTTCATCTAAATATTTAATAGCTGCAGACCAGAGGGAGATATTGATAAATGCTACACACCTAAATTTGATTTCCGCAGATCAGGAGAGTAATATCTCTAGTTAATCCATGATCACTATAACAAGCACGAATGCAAATTTGGTTGTAAGGGACGAGCCTAACCTGTGTATAATTAGAGACTCGACCTCTAATATTCACCACTACAGAGGCTTTTAATTTTCCCCGATTATTCTACGTCTCTTTTAGACTGAAATTTTAACCACAGATCAAAACGCTGAATTCACGTGAGTCCTCTGACTCTGGTGTCCGCTAGAAAGTGAAATCTGATGATAAACATTGACCAAAACTCGTCAGGACAGATTATTTCTGCACCCTAGCCCGGAAATGTAATTTTCAGACACGTTAAATAGATTTTAGATTAACATTCTATATGTACATATAAAAGAAAACAAAGATGCTAGTTACGAATGTCTTCTGTACTGAGCAAAGTCTTTGTGTATTGTGAGACTTAACGATAGATGAACACTTTCCAATGATACGTCGGGTTGGAGGTTGTGTTGTCTCATTAATGCCGCTAGCAGCCCACAGGGCTGGCACACCGTCAATGTACCACTACGAGTACAGAACACATTTCAGGATAACTAGATAAAACACTAAAGGTTATTTTGAACTTATCACAGTCATTGGTGTAAGTGTTAAGTTTTCAATGTATAATCAAGAAAGATTGTACGAGTGAAAGTAGGATCAGTCTTTCTCGACACAGGTAAGTTACTTTCAGAAGCTTTTCACACTGTCCATCAAATATTTAGTTTTTCTTCGGGGAGTTCGGTAATCAAAAAAGAGGATATTTTCCTGGGCTTATCCTAGGGACGCAATATAGTACTTGGGTAAGGTTAGGTTACTCCAAACAGCGGCTGAAAGTTATGGGACCGATAGAGCCTAGCCACACCAGTAATTTTTTTTTTTTTCCACTATACTAGTATTTTTTCATACAATGTCATATTGCGTAGTTATCGAGCGTTCAGTATTGTGTATGGGACAGAAGCAACCTCCTCCCCATGCTCATAATTACATATATAACACTATATAAATAGATAGATAAACTAAATCGGTCTTTGAGTCAAATTTTCATTTGAATGAGACACGGCAGATGTCTTCACCGTAGGCCTACAGCCCTTGTGTTACCAGTTTGCTATGTATATCTATGTACGTAGTAAAGCCTTTAGGTAAGATAAAGAAAGACTTTGATAATCTCCTATTAAACCCCCGTGTCTTCCATCTTGTATGATATCAGTGTACCTTACAGAACGCTAAGAAGTGAATTACTTTTCGATGCTGGGTTAATCCCACCCACACCTCAAGCAAGCTCTGGGGTATGTAAGATAGTAAACTAGGCCTTGGCAAAATTGTCCAGGACTTTTGGTGGAGCAGAGAAGTGGCAGGTATCCCTGTAAGCGCTTTAGTCCAAACCCCCATTGATCTATAAAGAGCTCCTCCTGAAGAAGGTCAAAGTTTCCAATAGCATACAGTCATTAGGTACTCGATGAAATGTTACGAGGAGGGTATCGAATGCGTACCACAAGCCAGTCACAGTGAATTTCAGTAAGAAGAAGTGATGAAGGTCGGTCTCCCGGACGACCTAACTCCTTTGCTCACGGGTCCAAGAAGGCCATAAAGATCTGACATCATTGTTAGTACAGATAATAAGTACGCTTTCTAAAGAAGAATATGCTTATATACACAAATATTGTCACGGGACTTAGAAAACAAACTGCGGTATATAAATGTTTCTTAAATAACCCGGGGTGCAGAGATGTCCCTAAAATTGTTCATCAAGCAACCACTATATACACTGAACGCTGTATAATCGCGTTGCATTGATTCGCCCGGCCTTTGGCAAAATCTAAGCTTAAGGTTCAGGTCAGAGGTCACACTATCATACCCAAAGGCCGTCCCGTCTTGCTCAAGGGGGAATCCAATGCACTGATGATCGTTAAACGATCAAAACATGGTTTAGGATGAGGAAGGCATTTAACTACTGTTGTCCATGCGATTTTGAGGAGATAAAAACTATCATGATTAAAAGAATTGCATCAATGAATTCTGCATGCTTATCGCATACTTGCCCAACAAAGAAGCTAGTTTCATACGTCAACAGTAACATAGTGGAAAATATCGAGAAAGGATGTCCTCTCCGAGAATATGCATTCATTATTCTCTCGTAAAGATAAGGGGCATCACCATCCATGCTTATACTAGGACATCATCCACACCCGTATTTTAGAATTTCTGACGGGAATATCTCTTTTAGGCAAGCATACAACTTTGCTTACCATATGAGGTAAAGTATTAATTTGAAAAGATATAAACTCATCGATCGAACTTCAGCTTTTCCACGAAATTTACCCAGACGAAACTTCACCTCCATCACCAGTTGACACAAGTGATCCCATCCTCACCCCGAATTTACCCAAGCAACTCATTGTTCACCGCGAACTTACGCAAGTGACTCCCTCTTCACCACGAATCGAGCCTTATCATTAACCTACCTGAGATGACTTCATCTCCACCAGGAACTTACCCAGTCCACCCCATCCTCGCCACGACGTTACCGAATACCGTTAATATTAATTCTTTACACAAGCTGACATCATAACCATAGATCGAAGAATTAATCGTTGGTAATGACACGCTTTAAACCGAAACACATAACCACTTCCTTTACCTGTTTTCTGTAATATGTTTTTTTTTTTCTTTCCTCAATTATCGTCCTGCCCTTCAGTTTTATTACCATCTGCACCTTTATGGAACCAAACTGTTTTTAGGCCCGAGATTGGTTGGGCCTCTTGACTAGCTGTGGCATAGTGTTATCATCTAATCTTCTCTTAGATTATCCGACACAGCTTTGAAGGACATGTATTGCGCCATGGTGTGACTCCTCTCTCTCTCTCTCTCTCTCTCTCTCTCTCTCTCTCTCTCTCTCTCTCTCTCTCTCTCTCTCTCTCTCTCTCTCTCTGTCCACTTCTTCCCCATAGAATGGCACAGCACACTGCAGTGGTGCCATCTTGCTCACGACTACCCCTGACAAATCACTACCATGCTGCTGCTCTCTTCTGTCGCGGAACGTCACTACCTGTATAGCACTATCTAGCAAGTTCTCATCCTCCCTAGACGTCTGTGAACCGAAGTGAAGCATGAGAACGTCAATTTATGGGATGCGCAATTAGTTTAGCGTTGCTTCCCATGTGATGATCACGTTGGGATATGTTGGATCCATTACCCAAGCGTCGTATCATCGCGCTCAATGAGCGAACCATTGTGTTCAAGGTTTGAACCACCGTGCTTACGAGTCATACCAATGTTCAATTTTCGAACCATCTTGTTCAAGGGCCGTACCGTTGTGTTCAAGAGTAGAACCATCATGCTTAAGGGCTGTTCAAGAGTCGAACCATTGTGCATAAATGTCGAGCCATTGTCTTCAATTGTTGAACAATTGTGCTTAAGGGTCGTACCATTGTATTCAAGGGTCGAACCATCGTGCTTAGGGTCTTCCCACTGTGTTCGAGGATAGAACCATCGTGCTTAAGGGTCGAATTATCGTGCTCAAGGGTTGAACCGTGGTCATTAAAAGTGGATCAAACCATCGTGTTCGAGGATCGAACCATCGTGTTCGGGAGTCGAACCATCGTGCATAAGGGTCAAACTATTGTTTCAAGGGTCGATCTATCGTGCTCAAGGGTCGAACTGTTGTCTTCAAGAGTCGAGCCATCGTGCTTAAGGGTCGAGCTATTGTGTTTAAGGGTCGAAACCTCGTGCTCAAGAATCGAACCGTCGTTTTCAAAGATCGAACCACCGTGCTTAAGGATCGAACCATTGGGTTCGAGAGAATGAGCGCAGTGCTTAGGCAGAGTAAAGCTGGAGTGTAGTGCTTGTACTATGTAGTCAGTGGGATGTCCTAAAGGCGGGCTGATAAGGTAGATACACCAGTGATGACAACAACAAAAAACATTGATAAAATACTTCTGGGACCGTCCGCTGCTCAATCTCTTCTCGTCCCTCCCCCCCCCCTCTCTCTCTCTCTCTCTCTCTCTCTCTCTCTCTCTCTCTCTCTCTCTCTCTCTCTCTCTCTCTCTCTCTCTCTCTCTCTCTCTCTCTGTTCACCTTCGTCACTCCCTGGACAAATCACCGTTACGTGTTAATATAGTTGTCGCTTAGCTGTCACAGTTTCATCCAACTCTTTCCTGAATTACAGTCCTGAAACTTGAGATTGCCATCCCACTATCATGCTCAGGTTGGCGAGAGTGTATTGTGTGTCCATCTGGATCGTGTCAGTGAATGAAGTACTTCATGGAAAGGCTGTGAGCTTATGTAAAGAACTTCTCTAATATCTAGTGTTTAATCATCTGGCTACTGGCGTCTGATCCTCTGTGACCTTTGAAATCTTTTTGCTTTGTGTTCGCTTGACCAAGCCGTTGTTAGCGACAAAAAGGAACGCCCTTCTCCCGTCGTCATTTCTGATGTCCTTCATATTCCACGTTGGGCGTCCCGTCATGTCTTGATACATTTCCCTGAACACTGGATGACAAAGGAATCGTATGGTGACCCAACATTCCATTTAGCTGTGGTTTTCCCCAATAATCGACGTTTAGTTGATAAAAGCCTTGAGTTGCGTCACTTGTAGATGTTCACTGACGTATTCCCAGTCACCTGTAACTGTTGAGTGACGTATTCCCAGTCACCTGTAGTAGTTGTTGACTGACGTATTCCTCGTCACCTGTAATTGTTGACTGACGTATTCCTTGTCACCTGTAGTTGTTGACTGACATATACTCCATCACCTGTAGTTGTTAACTGACGTATACCTTTTTCTCTGTAGTGATGACTGGCTTACCCTGTCGCCAGTAGGGATGACTGACTTGCACTGTCACCTGGAATTGTTGCTGACGTATACCCCGTCACTTCTTGTTCAGCGCAAGAACGAGAGCGTCGACACATTGCTCCCATACGTCAGTTTACTGACGCACCGAGTATATGAGTGAGAAAATGAATGAAGATTCACGAGGGCGAGAGACAAGCGTTGGATAGTAAGAGATGAAGTAATGTGGTAGATGGGGGTCGCGAGGTGCTGTTGATGGGTTGAATCATGGCATCTGGACCGGTCGATGATAGGCTTTGGTCGCGGTAGATTGCGTTTGCAAGAGACTGAATGTGTGCAAAGCAAGATCGTTGATCGTTGGTTCCTGAAGTTGCTTCGTTAAAGCAACTACTACTACTACTACTGCTACTACTACTGCTACTACTACTACTACTACTACTACTACTACTACTACTATTATTGTTATTATTATTATTATTTTTATTTTTATTATTATTATTATCATTATTATTATTATTATTATTATTATTATTATTATTATTATTATTATTATTGTTATTATTATTATTATCATTATTATTATTATTATTATTATTATTATTATTATTATTATTATTATCATTATTATTATTATTATTGTTATTATTATTATTATTATTATTATTATTATTATTATTATTATTATTATTATTATTATCATTATTATCATTATTATCATTATCATTATTATTATTATTATTATTATTATTATCACTATTATTGAGCAGGTTAATCAACTCCATTCCTACAATTGAAAATATTCTCAGATTTAAGACAGCTACAGAGGGATAGAAAACTGTACCCTTCTGGTGGCTATCTCACTGCTCCCGACCCCTCACTTCAGTAAATGGTTTGGCTAAGTTTCACTGGAAAGGCGGGCACACCTGAACCCCCACTTTTTCATTGTGGATTTGACCCCATTGTCTGCACGAGCCTTCAAAAGCGTTCTGTGCCTTTGGTAGAGTTTCCCTCAGTTACCAGGTTGACAGAGATTATAATCTACCTACTTGCTTTAGGTTCTAAGAGTTGACGGGGGTCTTGAAGTACGGCTGGGAAATATCGACATGACACGCATTCTAGTGCTCCCTCGCTATACAGTGAGATTTATGAAGGTAACATGGTACAGCAGCGCTGTAGAGCACCGCCGCCGCTACACCCAGGGTGTGGGCGACACTGCCTGGGGGCCACCACACCCAGGATGTGGGCGACTACCTGGGAACAAGCACACTTAGGGTGTAGGCGACTCCCAAGAACCACCACACCCAAGGTGTGGGCGGCTCCTTAGGGACGACCACCTCAGGGTATAGACGACTACCTGGGGACCACCACACCCAGGGTGTGGGCAGCTCCTTAGGGACGACCACCTCAGGGTGTAGGCGACTACCTGGGGACCACCACACCCAAGGTGTGGGCGGCTCCTTAGTAACCATCGTCGGTCCGTCCATCAGCCACCCGTGTCTCATCCGTCGCCGAGAGTCGCACGTCAACTGGCAACATCACCTCGCTCACGACTGGAAAAGCCCCACACACATCAGACGCCCCGGGAGATTTCATTCGGTTCCTTCCCGACAATGAGAGAACAGAAACGAGAGAAGACTCATATTTTGAGTTTTAGATTTTGCCTGAGTTATTATGACTGTAATACAAACGCTTAACCTGGGATTTAACCTGACTCACAACCTGGAGGAGACTCCACCGTTGGACACCGAACCTACACCACAGATGTTTGTGATATTTTTCACTGTGCTTTTTCCACCTGTTTTTCATTTCACTGACAAAAACTTTGCTGCATTGCAGGCGACGCAGGTGCTTCGTATAGGACTTTCCTAGTTTATATACCGGTACACTCTGATCGATTAGGCTCTGTCTGTCGGCTTGTTTGTGTGTATTTGTCCACGTGTATTCATGCGTGTGTGTGTGTGTGCGTGTGTGTGTGTGTGTGTGTGTATGTATGTGTGTGATTACTACGTGTGTGTTGTAGGGAGAGTTGCCCCGTCTCTTAAACCTTGAGCATATGCTGTATCTTAATTATTATCATATATGTTCACATATGCACACCCCAGCTTACGCCAGGAATGTGCGGCATTGGGAGGGTGGTCTGTACTCGAGGGGTCCCATCTCGTGTGTCATTACCTATCTGCACAGTAGTGGGGGGAGGAGAGGAAGGTCTACACTCGTAGAGCCCCATCTCTTGAACTTTCTTTTCCACTGCCTAGACTTTGCCACTAGGCAGGGTAGGCGAGTAGCGCTCGCTGCAGGAAAACGTATTTAAGAATTAGGAACCGAGTCTTGTGAGGGAGATGCTGCCGAGTGTTATTTGTCAGACGGAGAGAAAGTGTGGTTATGAAGTGAATGCTAACAACCCGAATGTAGATGAGGCAGAAAAGATAGCAACCAGAGCTAGGAAGGGGAGATTGACAGCCACTGCAGTGCTGGTTCACTGCGCCGTTGTGTGTGTGTGTGTGTGTGTGTGTGTGTGTGTGTGTGTGTGAAGAGCTGGGGAGACAGCAGTCGCCCTGGGGAAAGTATGCACCTTCACGCCCGCCAGCGTCCCGTGGCCTCCGCCCACACCCACCTGACTCACTCGGGGTCAGGCCTCACGCCCTGGCTTATGTAAGGGGAGTATCACTAGCCCTTGAGCAAGACGATATGATCCTCGGGCACCACGGTACGATCCCTTATCACGACGGTTCATTGCTTGAACACACTACGGTACCTTTCTTGGCCACACGACGGTACGATCCCCGAGCACACGCCGGTACGATCCTTGGGCAGAACGGTACGATCCTTGAGCACGACAGTTAACCATGCACCACAACCACTCTCCTACCCTCATGCAGCAGCAAGCATTATTTCGTACGCTTATCACACTAGGGTCAGTTTCACCCTCCAGACCCGGACACCACTGCCATACAGGTCTTCCTATGTGTATCTTGCCAAGTTGTGTAGCACTGTCTCCTCATCTGCTGGACTCCTTGCTGATGCTGGATACCTTGGCATTGCCTGACGATGCCCTAGATACCCTGACGGTGTTCTAGATAACCTGACGATGCCCTGGATACTCTAACGGGGCCAAAAGGCCAAGGGCTAAACGGTAGTATTCGACAATGCTGGGATGAATAGTCAGTGGTCAAACGGTATAACATTCGACAGCGTTCGTGGTCGACAGTTGGTCAGTAATATTCGACAGACATTTGAGTCGATGGCAGTATTTCGATAACTATAGAACTAATACTCTAGAAAGTACCACCATATCACTCGCCGCCAGCTCTTTGGGCAAATGATCGAACTGGAGTATTCGAACAGCTCATATCGGCTCACGTACCAAATATGACCGAGAGAAGTCGCTAGGCAGTGTTCATGTATCACGCGTTTCGCTGTGGTCAAATTTTTGTGATAGTGTTCGCGTGGAGAGAGAGAGAGAGAGAGAGAGAGAGAGAGAGAGAGAGAGAGAGAGAGAGAGAGAGAGATTAGCGCTTCCCTGATATAAGCGAGGAAAGCTTTGCAAGTACCGTCATGGGAATCCATTTCTACCTCAAAAGGGCCGAGTCGGTGAAGAGCATCGCTGGCTCAAGGCTGAGGGATGGACGGCTGATAAGGTCAACCACTCGCAACCCACTTGTTAGGCTCCAGCTTAATGCATTATCCAACCACAAAACTTTGTTGTCGTGTATGTGTACGTATGTCTGGGGTGATTACTATTTCAAGTGTTACGGGGAGAAAGTTTTACACACTCGTTTTGCCCGTCTTTTAACCTTGTATATATGTACCATGTTTTTGCTCCTGTTTTTTTTGCGCACACACACACACACACACACACACACACACACACACACACACACACACACACACACACACACACAAACACACACACACACACACACACACACACACACACACACACACACACACACACACACACAAACACACACACACACACACACACACACACACACACACACACACACGTTGGCTTGTGCCAAATACCTTAACTTATGTGTGCCTGTCTGTGCTTGTATGAATACAGATGCGTACGTCTTTGGTAGAAGGTATGTGCTTATGTCTGTGTGTGTTTAACTCGTATCATTGAGGGAGTTTAGTGTCTGTGTGTAGGTTGGTGTAGGCATGTATGTACGTGTGTTATGCATGTTTGTTTACTTGATATTTTCTCGCTAAGTATGTGTATATTTCAAATGCAATTCCAATTTGTGATTGATTATTATGTATTACGGTTAATGAACTCGTGATCCAGCTCCACAGGGGTAACAACGTGTGCTTGTCTTGTTAATACTGATTCTTTGTTTAAGATTCTGTATATCAAAGACACCCGATCCACTTATGTCAAACATAAGCTGAGTTGAAAATGACAGATAGACAGACAGATGATAGATATACAGTAGACAGATCGACAGACAGATGATAGATATACAGTAGACAGATAGACAGACAGATGATAGATATACAGTAGACAGATAGACAGACAGATGATAGATATACAGTAGACAGGTGGACAGACAGATGATAGATATACAGTAGACAGTTAGACAGACAGATGGTAGATATAGAGTAGACAGATAGACAGACAGATGATAGATATACAGTAGACAGATAGACATACAGATGATAGATATACAGTAGACAGATAGACAGACAGATGATAGATATACAGTAGACAGGTGGACAGACAGATGATAGATATACAGTAGACAGATAGACAGACAGATGATAGATATACAGTAGACAGATAGACAGACAGATGATAGATATACAGTAGACAGATAGACAGACAAATGATAGATATACAGTAGACATAGACAGACAGATGATAGATATACAGTGGACAGATAGACAGACAGATGATAGATATACAGTAGACAGATAGACAGACAAATGATAGATATACAGTAGACAGATAGACAGACAGATGATAGATATACAGTAGACAGATAGACAGACAGATGATAGATATACAGAAGACAGATAACTAAACGTGGAACGTCTCTACATGATCCTCAACACAAACTGAAGACAATCCTGGGGAAGTGCCTTATCTTAGCTCCTTTATTATTGTACTGAGGGTGTCAACGTGTTATCCGTTGATTTATTATGGCAGCGACGCATCGCCTTGTGGGATGACACCGTCTGAGTGTTGTGCCTCATCCCACTGCAAATTGTTCAAGGAGATTTCAGTGAGGAACACTGACAAGGTGTCATGTAAGATATGGCAATGTCATGACAACTGTTATTGGGCATATGGCAGAATTCTGTGATAAAAGTGTCGTAAGCTATAACCACATGAGAAGTATTGTCAAGATCACACAGTAGGAAATAGCAAGACTTCATGGAGAGTGTGGTATGCGTAGTAGGACCTAGTTAGGAAATACTGCTCATATGGTAAGAGCTCATGGGAAATACGGCAAGTAGAGGACGATTTAGGGTGGATTTGATATGAGGCTGCTCAAGCCATGGCTCGGAGTTGCAGTGGTAGGTAGCATGGTTGTCGCTGCGTGTGTGTTATTGCTGCCGTTGCGCAACTGCGTCGACGTCTGCATACTGAGAGGACGTCCAAATACAAGAACAGGAGAACAGATGGGGACTGCGATAAGCCTTAGTTGTGCCACAGTACGTGGTTCCACCACACCTGATCTACCTAATACCACTTAACGTGTAGCCATCCACTAAACCCGAAACTTTCCGTACTTCTTTTTTTTTTTTTTCCCTCAGTATCGTATGTGGAAGGTTATTTCACTCATCACCAACTCTCTCTCTCTCTCTCTCTCTCTCTCTCTCTCTCTCTCTCTCTCTCTCTCTCTCTCTCTCTCCTCTTATCAAATCTAAATCTGTTGAGCTTAAAGCCAAGGGCGCGTGTTGTCTCTTGGCTGGATGTTCAGAGCATTTTGCTGACATACCGTGTTCAGTCAGCCCTCTCTCATACACTTGCGAGCTACCACCGTATTACTCCTCACTCTACGCCTTCTTAGGAAATGTAAATTTGACATCTTTGTCCCCTCAAGAGAAAGATTTCTTATATCGGGGATGAAATGTCATCCTTCTCCCCACGCTTTATGTACCGTATAATCGCATACTCAAGGTTATATTCTCTCATCAGAGAGAGATATAGCGACTGTGTAACATATACGCTGCTGTAGCTAACGCGCGTACAAATACATCCAGTTCTTCTGTTCGCTTTACCCTGGACGCTGGTGCATTGTCGCGTCGGTTTTAGGTCAGAGCGTATCAATACTCCACGAGAAATTCTCTCTCTCTCTCTCTCTCTCTCTCTCTCTCTCTCTCTCTCTCTCTCTCTCTCTCTCTCTCTCTCTCTCTCTCTCTCTCTCTCTCTCTCACACAGCCTAATTTCTCAATATCGATGTTGTTAAGGGGTTGGCACCGGACCCCCTGTTTTCTTGCTCAATGATTAAGCACTCGAGGTTTCGTTAGTCGTGGGTTCCATTGGCCTCGTCTTTTAACTCTCCACACCGCAGCTCGTCATACGAAGCCAGGCAGCCCCCCACCCACAGTGCTGGTGCGTGTCGCTTCCCCGGAGACATGACCCCTGCTCCTGCAATTTTGAGCCCTTAGCATGGGTTACAAGCCGGTAGCCTGCCCCTCTCTCTCTCTCTCTCTCTCTCTCTCTCTCTCTCTCTCTCTCTCTCTCTCTCTCTCTCTCTCTCTCTCTCTCTCTCTCTCTCTCTCTCTCTCTCTCGCCAGTGAAGTGACAGATGGAATGATAACAGACGCCTGCCACCACACCCCTGTGGGAGAAGACCTTGAAGTACAATACAGATCCCAATCTGGCGAAGACAACAGGCTGGCGGGACCTTGCGGCGGAAGAATACAGCCGTGGGGAATATAAATGTGGAGGAATTACGGCAAGAACATGTGAGGGTGGGTGAGTCACGGTCGAGGTGTCAGAGAGGAGTTCAGTGTTGGAGAACCGGTAGAGGAGTATTGGAAGCGACAGAGAACGCGGAGTAGATCGGGAAAGAAGAGGCAGACGACGATGATGGTGACTGAAGAAGAAGAGACGACAGAAGAACGGCTCACGAATGGAAGATAAACATAAAAGAATAGGAAGAAAAGAGATTGAAAGTTGAAGACAAGGGAAGGAAGGATGGAAGAGGAATAAGAAAGGAGAAGGAGGTCAGAAGAAGAACGGGCGAAGAGGGCGTGTATATACCAGGTGACATAGGGTGTGCTTGGACCAGGTGACAAAGGGCATAGGTGGACCATGTGCTACAGCAAGTCGGTGAACCGGTTGATACAGGGCGTGAGTAGACCAGTGGCATAGGCGTGGGTGGACTATGTGACACGGGGCGTGGTTGGACCTTGTGATATACGATGTGGGTGGACCATGTGATATAGGGCGTGGCTGAACCATGCGCCACAGGTCGTGGGTGGCCCATGTGACATTATGTGTGGACCATGTGACACGGGCGTGGATAGACCATACGACACAGATCGTGATTGGACCATGTGACACAGAGCATGTGTGGACCATGTGACACAGGTGTGGATGGACCATACGACACAGGGCGTGGGAGAACCACGCGACACAGGGCGTGGGTAGACCAGGTGATTCAGGTTGATTGGTTGGAAAGAATTTGGTGAAAGTGAGACGTGCGAGTAGAGCAGACTCGAGCAAGGGACGAAAAGAGAGCAAGAGTTGGGAGTGTGAGTGAGGGGATGGACGTTCCACGTCAGGTAGGAGTGGGAGTGATGAGTGGGACGTGCCACGTCGCGTGGGAGTGAGAGTGAGGGGAGGGACGTGCTGCTGCGTCAGGCTAAACGAGCACATTGATTTTAGTGGACAGAAAGTGTGGTACGAGGGTCATTTGGCAGGCAGCTGCTGCTGCTGCTGCTGCAGCTACTGATTGGTCTGACTGGCGGGTCAGGTCACCGCAGCTGGAGCTGATAGTTCACAAGCAAGGAACGCTCCTGTCAAGTACATGCTAGGTTAGATCACCTGTCAAGCAAGGGCCCAGTCGAGGTCATCTGCCATGTTATGAGCCTAAAGTCACCGTGCAGTTTACGAGCTGCCTCCCGCCACCTGTTTACACGTCAGGGTCAAGCTGTTGGACCGTGATGTACCACTTGCCTGTGGGAGTCGGTGTTGTCTCGCGGCCAAGGAGCGGTGAGTGTGGCTCACTGGTGGAGGAAAAGGGGATGAGGGCGATAGAAAGGACATGGGTTGGAGAGGCGTCCGCCGGGAGTGGACAGACGAGAGTTAGGTGGCGGAATAATGAGCGCTGGTCAGGGGTGGATTAACGAGGTAGGATTACGAAGGTCAGGTAGGGTCAAGGGAGTAGTGCGTGGTGCGGGCAGGCAAAGATGCCAGTGATGCCCTGACCCCTATGTCATGAGGCGTCGTGCATGGCGTAACCAGTCAGGTGGCTCAGGTAGTACCCGCCTCTCGTACGTCATGATGACCCCACATTTACTGGTGATGTGTGCTGATTGTCTGGGAGGCAAGACTCCCCAGGCATTCTACGGCGCATAACTCCTGAGGGAAAAGAGGCGTGACCTGTGGTTAAAGCCTTGGTCTGGTGTCCAGGAGACTCATTCTCGTAGCGTCTCAGATCTAGGGTGTCCTACTCTCAGATCCTGAGTGTTTCAGATGTGGAGTGTCCTAAACCCTCCATCCTGGTATTGAAACCCTGATTTAAGATGTCTTAGACTTCCATCTTGCTCGTAGTTCCCAGGTGTAAAATGTCCTAGATCCCATTTTGCTATTATGTCCCTGGCGTGAAGTGTCCTAGACTCCCATCTTGATAGTCCATCCCAGGTGTCGAATGTCCTGGACTCATATGGTGGAATTTTGTCATGTGTGTGGTGTCCCATACCCACAGCCTGACAGTATATATTGTGTATGGTGTGCCATGTCGACAAACCAGTAGTATGATCCCGGCTGTAGTGTCCTAACTCCTATACCGTGGCAGTATGTCCAAGGTATGGTGTCCTTCACTTATACACTGGCAATATGTCTTAGGCTTTGGGCCCTACGGTCACGTAGTAGCAATATCCTCTGATTGTAGGGAGTGCCACGCCCATATACTGGCCAGAAACTTACTGTATGACAAGTTATATACAGCTAACAAACATCTTATTTAGAGAGAGAGAGAGAGAGAGAGAGAGAGAGAGAGAGAGAGAGAGAGAGAGAGAGAGAGAGAGAGAGAGAGAGAGAGAGAGAGAGACTGTACTTATGTTGAGCAGCACAAAGACCCGATTCAGTTATCGCCTTTTTTTTTTTTTTGTATAAAGGAACGATAATGGAGATCGCAGTTGTTATGATCACTCATGAGTTACAGTCTGACCTTGACATGAGGATCTCCATGGGAAACCTAAGCTCCTACTGTTGCCTCTGCTTGCACGGGGGTGTCTAGACCTCCGTCTGCAGCTTGTGAAGCACGGGAAGGACCTCCCCCTCCACTAACAACACTTCCTGCCTGACGCATCTGTGGTTCCTTCTTGCCTAACAGATTTTAGGGTATACATTTCATCTTAACTCAAAAAACTACGGTTAGTTTTGCAATCTGATCAAATGTTTACGAAAGGAGCAATAGAGAGACGAAATCCTGTGGAGTGGTCATGATTTCTGTGAGCTGAGGTGCTTCGACAAAGTCTTGGGGAAAATAATAACACTGTTAGCTCAGATCTTCCGCGAAAATTAATGCTGGGGAACGTGTGTTGTTCCCAAATGCAAACTACAAAGGTAGATTAAATCTGGGTGTTGTATGCAGTGGTGTCAGCATTCATAAACTTCCAAACTTATGACTGCCTTTTGGGTCAGTGTCCTCTCCTGTTCCCTTATGTTATGTTACCCACTTCATCCAACAATTTTATGCTCCATGAATTAATTATATCCTCTTAAAGATGTCGGGTGTACTGTACTAACTTCTTGTTGCATGTCACCGTCATTTTGATCCTTATTACTGTCATATGTTTTGTTACTAACGGTACATCCTGCCAGTAGCCCGTGCCATGCACGTACCTCCCACTAACATGTTGTGTGCCTCACCAAACGTTGTGTTGGCTGGTAGTGACGAGTGTTGTGTGCAGCAGGATGGGTGAACCGGTCCAGGACCCGGCCTTCAAGAACATCCCCAAGAACTCCACCTGCTTCCTCATCTGGCGTATTGAGGTGAGTCATGCCTGCCCCTTGCCTCTTCACCTTGGACCGCTCAGCCATCTGGCTCCAGTTTAACAGCTGTAATAGATACTGTACACGTTAGTAGCTTATGCTGCCAACTCTCAAATTATCCCAATGATAAAGGTACATTGATCCTGAGTAACAATATGTGTATAGGGCCAGTATGGTGCTTGTATGATCTGGTTAGCATAACACTGGTTGAACATTTGTTTGTACCCACATGTAACCTTTTTTTTTTTTTATCACTACTCTATTGCTGTTATTAGTTTGTCGGAATATTCACAATGAGTGTAGTAGCAAGTAGAGTTATATGACATGTCCCTACAGTTTAAGTAAAAGTTCCATCCAAGCAAATAACACATGTAAGAGGTGTGTGTACGTGTGGGGTGGGGACAGGAGCAGCGTAACACCTCAGGTCAAGTACAACATCCTAGTGAACATGTCTGTGTGGCACTGTTGGTCTTAGTGTTTTTGTGTGTCGTCTTAAGGTACACCTTTTCCTGGCCAGAGCCACTGGTGGACTGTGGCTACAACACACACACTTCCCACACTCTCTTGTACTAATTCACCAAAGTTTGCCTCTTAGCCGTCGCCACGAAATAATCAAAATCTATCATTAAATCTTTTATAATCTAGCCAAGACTACTAATCATTCATTCATTTTTTCCTCTTGCAAATAATCTCATTATATCACATCACTTCCATTTTAGATTCACTGTACAATACACGACTCCATGCGCAAGTCCTTTCCTACAGCGCTTGCAGACAGATGTACACGTCAGATAGAGTCAGGTCTGTACAGGTCTTCATGAGTCGGAACATTTCACCCATATCATGCAAGTGTTTCGGGGAATGAAGAGTGTCAGGTGCGGAGTCCTGAGGAGCGTGTGTATTTGGCGGCAGCTGTTGACAACACCATTGCGGATGCAGTTCACGAGGGAACAAAGGAGTCAATGACCTGGGACTTACGCCGTCACATGACCTGCCATGGACGTCTGCTGTTACACACCAGCCATGTCTTCTTTCTTTTTTTCATTGTCAAACCGTTACTGCGTTTGATCGCTAGTGAGGACAACGGTACGATCCCTGAGCGAGACAGTATGGTCCTTTGAGCTCGACGGTACGGCTCTCGAGTGCATCCACTGAACACGGTGGTGCGACCGTGGGGTATAATGCACTTGTCTTTAGCGTAAGGTGAAGATCAAAGGTCAGGCCATCATACCCCGGAAGACGTAGTACTGTCGTGCTCACTGACCGCACGGTCGTGCTCGAGGGTCATACCGTCGTGCTTATGGAGTTAAACTGATGTACTATCATGTCTCTACATATGGGGTAGATACGTGTAGGCGCTATTACAATGGAGATGTAGAGAGCGACCATTAATTAATCCCTGAAACTCATCAGTCGTGTGTACGGTGTAACAACACACAGAAAATATATTACGATTGGTCAACTACACATTGAGATATAGTCTGCGTCATACACAAGACAGTGCGCGGTCTGAATGTAGTCTAGAACAGGATTAAGTAATGTTATGTCCGCCAGACATTGTTATGTCCAGCTGATGTGACCAGACATATTATGCCTCACGAGCTGTACCACGCTTAACTCAACAGGCTCTCCTCTCTGGGATGTAGACTGTTTTGTAACGCGCTGTGCCACACAGGTCTGTTTCATGAAAATGACCTTAGGAATTTCGCTGTCTGTCATGGTCACATATAGAGTTATGTCACTGATTAGCTTCTTGTTCCCTTTTGTCTTTCTCTTTTCATTTTTACTTGAATCTACTTTCTCTTTTTTTTCGCATTGTCCCTAGGGCTTTTGTCTTTCCCCTTGCCATTCTTTATCTTCTTGCCCTTCAAAGCGCATAAATCTGCCATTCGTGGCGGCCTTCCCCTTCCCTTCCCTACCCTGTGTGTCACCTGCACCACCACCAGTCGCAGCCTTCCCCTCACGTCCCTCCGCCTCCTTGTGTCCCTGTGTCTCGCCCCCACACCATCAACAGCACCACCACACCTACAACCTGCCCCGCCCCTGTCCTTTGTTAGGATGTCCCTTCACTTCCTGGGGTATAACCCGGCTCCCTGCCCCGTGGTCCTACCCTACCCTCCACCCTGGGGTGTCTCCTTACACCGCTGATGCTCCGCTGTACTGATAAACCCGCTCTCTCCCTGTCCCTCGACCCTGACACAGGTTCTGTCCTTCTACAGGACCTGGAATTGGTGCCCTTGAAGCGTGATGACTACGGCAAGTTCCACAGGGGCGACTCGTACGTCGTCCTGTCGATCGCCGAGTATGGCAAGCCTGCAGGCATGCACGACACGGTAAGCCCCTCCGGAACATTTCCTCTACACGTAACTCAAGTTGTAGCCCCTCTCATGAGCTATAGTGGGACAAAGTTTTGCAAGGACAAATTCTAAAGTGGCTGTGGAGTTCTTGGTATGACTGAAATTCACTCTGAAACGGATGTGATCAATTTTGAAATAGTTCAAGTAGACTTACCATTTCTAGTAGCTCTTGAGGTAACGAAGTTTTGTGGTAGATATAGACATACTCGTTGATGCAAATTTTGATGTTAAAGAAATTTTAGAGTTGGTAATGACAGACTTGTATGTCATCATCAGAATGACCTCAGAGTGGTGAGAAACAGCTCATGAAGCAACTATCTTCAGGTGCTTTCGTGTAAAGAAATGCCAACAGAATGCACAATACTGACCATAGTACTTTATCGAAAGAAATCAACTCATGTATCCAGTGAGGGGGACTGGGAACTAGGAATTAGGGGGAGGTAGTTGGGTAACACCTGGTCTTGTTAGTCAGCACGACTAGGGGCCAGTGACCCACGCCCAGCAAATCGTTCTATATTCACGTGAGGCACTAGTTGTGCGCACAGTAGGCTCCGTACTGTCAGGCGCTGTGCATATGATCCAGCTACACAAAAATGTGAGGCGAACACATACACAGGACCCTGCTGACACCTGTCACGAGGGCCTGTCATAATGTACAATACAAGTGTGTGCTTCTCACACTCGTTTGTCTCCGTTAGCAGCACCATGCAATCACCCCCATGCCATACTCCCTAGTCTCCATACAAGCGTTCTCGCTTTGTCTCCTCGATATCTGCATAGATTTTGTTTCTGTATTTTTTTTCAGGCTTTCTATACAGTGTTTACAATCGTAGAACTATTGGGTCAGCATCTACAGTGACCCAAGGGTTCCCATGTTGAGTTTTGTGTGTTATGTTCCATCATGACGATTGTTCATTACATTTTTGAACATATTTAATGCTGGTGGTTTGGTTCACTGTGGGAAGATGTTATATATATATATCACATACAAACTTCCAAACAGCCAGGATCGAACCCGGGGCGGCAGCACTCTCGCCTGCCACGCCGGGGTCCCGGGTTCGATCCTTGCTGTTGGAGGTTTGTTTGTCATTTATATGGAAGTGCGCGTTCATATGCACTATATATGTATATATATATATATATATATATATATATATATATATATATATATATATATATATATATACACACAACGTTGGTTGGTTCACTGTGGAACGACGCGATGTCTTGTTTGTTGTTGACAGCCGCACCCGCCGCGCGGACCCCTGGACATCCACATCCACTTCTGGCTGGGGTGCGAGACGAGCACGGACGAGGCTGGGGTGGCGGCCATCAAGACGGTGGAGTTGGACAACCTGCTGGGGGGCGGCCCCGTACAGCACAGGGAGGTGCAAGCCAACGAGAGCAAGAGGTTCCTCGCGTACTTCAAGAACGGAATCAGGTCTCACCGTCGCTCTTCTCATGAATATAAGATTTGTGAAATTTGAATTTGTATCTGTACTTTACGAGCTCTAGAATATCCTATAAGAACTCACCCGCGAGTCTCCTTTTCAAGAGAAATTTTATGGAATAACAGTAGATTTTTAACCCTTTTTCCTGACTGGTTTATCTTAGCTGAACCTTATCTAAATCTTACAGGTAAGTAAGTCACATCTAAATAACCTATCGTTTAAATCCTTTCAAATCGTATTCTTAATTATGTATGTATATCTGTCTCCCCCATGATCTTGCTGCACACTACATTCCCATCACCATAAAAGGAAAAATTAAAGTTATGGCACAGGATTACATTCTTCCCGTCCACCACACTTGGCACTACAAACACCTCTCGCGGCCACCGGACTCATATTGACGTAATAAACATTTACATTAGGGTGTGCTTACCTACATCTCGCGGCCACCGGACTCATATTGACGTAATAAACATTTACATTTGGGTGTGCTTACCTACATCTCGCGGCCACCGGACTCATATTGACGTAATAAACATTTACATTTGGGTGTGCTTACCTACATCTCGCGGCCACCGGACTCATATTGACGTAATAAACACTTACATTAGGGTGTGCTTACCTTAAAACAACATTGATTACAACGTGCAGAAATATACTATCCCACTATTCTATTTCTAATGGTATCCGTCAAGGAAGCAAGATTTTCATCTCGAAACATAGTATGGAAGTATATATTCTCTACAGAAAACGAGATACTAAGAAGTAATATGAAGAAGACATTCTTTACAGAAAACGAGATACCGAGAAGCGAGCCTAACACATTAGTCATAAACTTTCACTGATCTTCCGCTAACCCAGTACCGGAAATGTATCAATGGAGATGTACATTAACGCATTCATGAGGCTCATGAACAGTTTGTCATGAACAGTTTGAGAATGAACTTTTGAAAGCTGAAATCTGGATCGTTTTAAGATAGTGGGAAGCCTATTATCACGGCGCTCGAGGCTGATTTTAAACACTTCAGTGCGAAGCTTCGAACCTTGGGTATGGTGGCGGTAACCTTTGAGCTTGACCGCTTGATAGTGATATCATCATACCCTAGCGTCAGAGTGCTCTTACCGTCGTTCTGAAAAGTTGATTCAACTCTGGTGATTCGGTGACAAAAAGAAAAAAAAGAATACACCCGTTTTATACTGTCGTAAGATACCTTTAAACTTTTTAAAAGCCAAGATTAACAAGACAATAAACTTATGATAAACGAAGTTTGATTAAATGTCACGAACATAAAAGAAGCAAAATTGAAAATCTTGACGTGAGCTGATGGCTTAGCCCTAACAGTTTTCGAGAAGCTTCGAGAACGCATCACGTACCAACTCTCGAACATGTCTCACCTGCCAGCACTCCCCTCTTGTATGACATGAAATCTTGAGTCCTGGATGTGCCGTGATGACTTTTCTCAACTGCCTGACAGGTTGCTGAGCGGAGGTGTGGCCAGCGGCCTGAAGAAGGTAACGGATGACTTCGAGCCTGTTCTGTACCATGTCAAGGGCAAGAGGACCACAGTCGTCACAGAACTCCCGAAGGTGCGTGTCATTCTTGTGACCCTTAGCATCTATTGCTCCCCTTTTTTTTTTTATACCCCCCTTCATCTCCAGTGGTGGTAGTAGCGGTGTCTTCTTTATCTTCGTCTCATGTGTGATTTAAACTCACAGTGCGCCCCCCCCCCCCCCCCCCACTGGCAGTTGAGTATACCAAATTGAGCGAAGGGAGCTCTAAACTCGGACTGGGAATATTTCCCCATCGCCAGATGAAGAGCTGGTGAAGGGGAAGGTGAGGGGATGAGTCAAGAAACGGGTGCCATGCGGAATGTTAAAAGGAGTTAGTAAAGAGATGTGGGATAAACACATAAGAGAGAGTGCAATGATGAGACAGATTGTCTAGACGGCTGGGGTATGTCTTTCTTGTGTTTACCTCCTTCCTCTGTGTGGTAATGAGTTTACATGTGGTGAATTAACCTAACTTACTTTTTCTCTCATTTTCAAATGTGATTTGATAATGCTTTTTATCAGTTTCATTCAGTCAGTAGTTGTTTAATATTTTTCTCTCCCAGTCAATCCAGATTTATCATTTTTGCTCGATTTTTGGAAGCTGTGATCTTAGTCCTCAGTAATCATCTTTGCCACGTGTTTTACGTGAACGTGTTCACAGATCTCTTGGAAGGACATGAACGACGGGGACGTGTACGTGCTGGACACCAAGATGATCATCTACGTGTGGACGGGACGGTACAGCAACAACATGGAGAAGCTGCAGGGCGCCAAGGTTGGTCTCCTGGGCTTCTGGGCTTCTGAGGGCATGTCTGAGATGCC
Source organism: Panulirus ornatus (assembly GCF_036320965.1). NCBI lineage: Eukaryota > Metazoa > Arthropoda > Malacostraca > Decapoda > Palinuridae > Panulirus > Panulirus ornatus. Next base: position 56,722,821 of record NC_092235.1, on the reverse strand, counting down.
AGGGCGGGTGGTGCCAGATTGGGGAGGTCGGTGTGTACCAATGTTGCTGGCCCGGGCTGGCTAGTGCTGGTGTTCCTGGCATCAACGTCCATATCCAGGGTGCCAGATTAGGTATCCAAGGTACCAGCGATGATGCACAGGTATCCTGGGTGAAGTCAATGGGTGGCATGATTGGAGCCCATGACGGAGGTTGGTAGCGTCCAAGTCTCTTATTCAAGCTGACAGTGTGACAGTCCGCAGTAGCGCCATAGTGGAAGTCTAGATGGGTATCTAAAGTGGCAGGGTAGAGGAGAGCGGGAGTGGTCTTCCTGGTTTGGTGTCCAGTATTATGAGGTGTGAGTGTTAAGTAGGTTGGTTCATTGCGAGCTTAGTTGAAGTGGCAGGAAAGATGCTTAGGGTGACAGATGGGAGTTGAAGTGGGTGTCCAATCCAGGATTGGAGTCTCAGAGGATGTCTAAGGTGTCGAGATAGTAATATGAGTGGATGTCTGTGGTGTTAAGAGTCTGAATGGGTGTCTGTGTTGTCAGGATGATAGTCTGAATGGTTGTCTGTGGTGCCAAGATAAGCATTCGTAGTGCCAAGATCGCTTGCCATTCGGGACTTATGGATTTCAACTTTGACAGAGGATCGGTCCTAATCAAGTTCTCTCTCTCTCTCTCTCCTCCGTGGGTCAGTTCGCGACGACGCTGAAGGCGGAGCATGGCGACGCAACTGTTGTGGTGGTGGAGGACGGCCAGGAGAGCGTCCTGCAGGACCAGGAGAGGAAGAGCTTCGAGAAGCACCTTCCGCTCAACAACAAGCAGGTCATACCGGCCTCCCACGCTCCCAAGGACGAGTCGGTAGTACGTGTGATGCTCGTGCGAACGAGTCTGGAGTAAAGTACTTGACTTAACCTTACGTGTTATGTGTGGACGAAATTGTGGTAAGTTACGAAGACGATGGTGTGATAAGTACATCACGTATAAACACGGAAATGAAGCAAGGACTTAAGTTACGTAAAGATGTGATAAGTATGTCGCTTACGAATACGAAACTGTAATAAGTGACATTAGAAAATCGTAGTAAACACATTAAATAAAGTAAACAGCTAAGCGGACGAATCCGTAGTTATCACAGGAAGTGAAAAGTACGTTACTAGTAAGGTCATGTCCCTGAGAAGTACATAGCTAAGTTTACAGCAAGTAAAGGAAAAAATCTTTAGAAATACGGGGTTCGAATAAGTACTCAAACAATTGGATAAAAAAAACATGTGTTTGAAAGCAGGTAAATCATTTACTGCCAGGGACCAGGACACGGAGAGTGGTGGTAAATGACTGTGATCGGGTTTTAGGTCTGTGTTGGTGTGTGATATTTATAGTTTATGTGACTACAATTATTCAGACATGGTATAGTTTATATCCTCGAGCACCAATCTACGACTTCTTGAGTATGATGACATAAACTTTGATCCGACCCTTAGGGGGTCATGAAAACCGACCCCCCCCCCCCCCCGTTTTTTCCCCTATTTTCCAAAAGAAGGAACAGAGACAGGGGTCAAGTGAGGATAATCCCTCAAAGGCTCAGTCCCCGGTTCTTAACGCTACTTCGTCAATGCGGGAGATGGCGAATATGTATGAAAAAAAATGTGTGGCGGGGTGGCGTCAAGAATGGATGAAGGCAGCAAGTATGAATATGTGCATGTGTGTATATGTATATGTATGTATATGTATGTACACGTTGAAATGTATATGTATGTATATGTTCGTGTATGGGCGTTTATGTATACAGTGTATGTGGGAGGTAAGGCCATTCTTCGTTTGTTTCCTTGCGCTACCTCGCTGACGCGGGAAACAGCGATTGAGTATAATGAAATATATATATATATATATATATATATATATATATATATATATATATATATTTTTTTTTTTTTTTTTTTTTTTTTTTTTTTTTTTGCCGCTGTCTCCCGCGTTTGCGAGGAAGCGCAAGGAAACAGACGAAAGAAATGGCCCAACACACCCCCATACACATGCCTTGATTCAATCCACTGACAGCACGTCAACCCCGGTATACCACATCGCTCCAATTCACTCTATTCTTTGCCCTCCTTTCACCCTCCTGCATGTTCAGGCCCCGATCACACAAAATCTTTTTCACTCCATCTTTCCACCTCCAATTTGGTCTCCCTCTTCTCCTCGTTCCCTCCACCTCCGACACATATATCCTCTTGGTCAATCTTTCCTCACTCATTCTCTCCATGTGACCAAACCATTTCAAATCACCCTCTTCTGCTCTCTCAACCACGCTCTTTTTATTTCCACACATCTCTCTTACCCTTACGTTACTTACTCGATCAAACCACCTCACACCACACATTGTCCTCAAACATCTCATTTCCAGCACATCCATCCTCCTGCGCACAACTCTATCCATAGTCCACGCCTCGCAACCATACAACATTGTTGGAACCACTATTCCTTCAAACATACCCATTTTTGCTTTCCGAGATAATGTTCTCGACTTCCACACATTCTTCAAGGCTCCCAGAATTTTCGCCCCCTCCCCCACCCTATGATCCACTTCCGCTTCCATGGTTCCATCCGCTGCCAGATCCACTCCCAGATATCTAAAACACTTCACTTATTTAATGTATGTATATATATATATATATATATATATATATATATATATATATATATATATATATATATATATATATATATATATATATTCATACTATTCGCCATTACCCCCGTTAGCGAGGTAGCATTAAGAACAGAGGACTGAGCCTTTGAGGGAACATCCTCACTTGGCCCCCTTCTTTGTTCCTTCTTTTGGAAAATTAAAAACGAGAGGGGAGGATTTCCCGCTCCCCGCTCCCGCTCCCTCTCCTTTTAGACGCCTTCTACGACACGCAGGGAATACGTGGGAAGTATTCTTTCTTCCCTATCCCCCAGGGATAATATATATATATATATATATATATATATATATATATATATATATATATATATATATATATATATATATATATATATATATATATATATATATATATATATATATATATACCAAATGGCATCTAGCTTCGTCGCTTCGATGTATATCAACTGACTGTTATATTCCTCCCTTGTGTCTCCCCTGATGATGTGATTATTACACGAAAGTGCACTTGGGAACTTTTCGTGTTTCATTTTCCCCGTGGACTCATAGGAATATCTTGATCCGCGCAAATTGTGATCCTTTCCAATATATATATATATATATATATATATATATATATATATATATATATATATATATATATATATATATATATATATATATATATTCTAACGTAAGCTAGATACCCATTTTTATTGAACAACCCCTTGGAGTGGATGAACAGCTAGTTGTCTGTGAGTTTGTAAATACTAATCTACAACTGATCTCTTGGTGTGATGAATGAACTACAAACTTGTCCTTCCACAGGTCCGCCGCATCTCTGAGCTCAAGCTTTTCCGGTGTACTGATGAGTCTGGCGTCCTCAAGGTGATGGAGGTGAAGAACGGCCCACTGTCCCAGTCCGACCTGGACACTCAGGTCAGACCCCCGTACCTCCCTCACATTCATAGTCATCAAATGTACACCCATAGCCATATGAGATGTACTAATACTTAGATGAATCTCACCTCGTTGCTTTACCGATGTGGCAAATTAGCACTCTTAATCTGATTCATCTCTTCGTGCACACCCACCCACTGACAAGACACCAACATTTGTCCTAAAATCCATCGCAGGGTTCACAAGGGTAGCCATCTGGTAAAACGTAACGTTTGCACATATGTAGACACCTGAGAATAGCATTCATCTATACTCACACTCTCCCTGTGTTTACAGTAGATAACTGGCAATATAACTTTTATGTTCAGATCTATCATATATTTATCATTGCCAAAGCTTTGTGATAGATTAACACTCACTCAAATCACTCTGCGACTAGATTTGTATTAATTTCAGTAATAGATTAACACCTGCACACGGATCAATCTACGATTAGATTTGCATTAGTATCAATCACTGATTAAGGGATACGATTATCAAGATGGGAGTGTGCTGAGACCTCAATGACCTTATCAGTGGAGGTTACGTAATAGTCGGGTTGGTTTGAGTGTGGGTGACTGCATATACCCTTGCAGGACTCCTACATAATCGACAACGGTCAGGATGGCATCTGGGTGTGGGTGGGCAAGAAGGCCACGCAGAAGGAGAGAGAGGAGGCGCTGAGAAACGCCCAAGGCTTTGTTACCAAGAAAGGATACCCATCCACGTAAGTGCGGGAGGAAGGGATGTGTAGGGACGGATCGGGGTCGAGGTAGAGGGAAAGGGAGAGAAAGGCTTATATATATATATATATATATATATATATATATATATATATATATATATATATATATATATATATATATATATATATATATATATATATATATATAGGAAGATGTTATTTTGATTTTACCGATAACTTGTTCATATTATTATGCAATATGTATGGTGAAGAGAAAAAAAGACATGGATTATGATCTTATCGTGTGTTATTACAATATTACTTTGTTATTTTTTTTTTGTTACAATATTAGAAAACCTTAACTTGATTGTACATGAACTAGATAACATGATTGATAATGGTGATATTTGATGGTGCTGATAGCGATAAAGGTGATAGGTATACTTAAAGATGACCTTAAATACCACTCGTAATCCTTATGCTACTAACTGAAATGACGATAAAGATTACAACTATAATGTAATCCCTGACTTGCAGGACCCAGGTAACGCGCATTGTGGAGAACGGCGAGCCAGCCGAGTTCAAGACTCTCTTCAAGGACTGGAAGGACAAAGACCAGAGCAAGGGCTTCGGCCGCCAAGCTTCCAGTGAGTGTCGAGATCTAGCCTCGAGGACGTGGTACAAGGCCACCAACAGATCTTTTCATTTTCGTCCTACACAGATGACTTACACTCGATGTTGAGGATGGTCTCTGTGAATATAGAGAATGCTTGATTTTTAGTTCATTGAACTCTTAGTAGCGTAAGAATTCGAACCACAGAGATTCTCACACGTCCTGTATTTAAATTTCTCCACAGTTCCTCCACAGAAAAAAAAAAAAAACTTGTGACTTAAACACGGATCTCATCACCTACCAATGTCCCTTCCTTACTTCCCACAGGAGATATGCCACTTCACTCCTGATTTCTACCCTTAGAAACGTTACAAACCCGATATGCTGGCCATAAATTCAGCTTAAATCCTCCCCACCCCTCCCACTGCACCACCAACATGTGCCACTTCAGACCTCCCTCACCCACCTCTCAATGCTACACACACCTAGTTTCTCTCGCCATAAATGCCTCCCACTTCCTCACCCTAATGCCACTTGACTCCTATTTCCTCGCCTGTAAATGTCACTTCACTCACACTTCATTGCGGTTAAACTGATCAATGTATCCCCTGCTCCCTCCCACAGACAACCACTTGCCCCAACACCTTCTCCTCCCGCAGTTATAATCGCTAGTAACTCCTGCTTCCTCCCTGCCCATCACAGCCAACAAGATCGCCACAACAGTACAGACCAAGTTTGATGCCACCACGCTGCACGCCCAGCCCGAGCTCGCCGCCAAGACCCAGATGGTGGACGATGGCAGCGGACAGAAGGAAGTGTGGAGGTATGAATGTAGGCGTTTGTCTTGTACTCAAAGAGCGCCCCCTATCTCCCTTGAACTTTGTCGTACAACACTTCAAAGTTCTTTGTGCTGTTCACATTCACAGTCTCGTCACTCAGATATGATAGATAATAAGATGGTCAGATAATGATATTCATCCCAATATCTTATATATATATATATATATATATATATATATATATATATATATATATATATATATATATATATATATATATCCCGCTCTACCTATGTTATCTTTGCAATTTCTTACCTCTCTCTCTCTCTCTCTCTCTCTCTCTCTCTCTCTCTCTCTCTCTCTCTCTCTCTCTCTCTCTCTCTGAGTCATGTAATTATCTGGGATGAAACACATGGAATATTTTACGTATAGAGACATTCAGTATAAAACATCATCGAAACAAATTATCTCATCATCTTTCTCTCCACTAGAAAGTGTGGTTATTTTCAACATCTAAATAGCCAAAACTTAGAAAAAACAAATGAACGGAACTGACAACTCTTTTATTTCTGTACTCGTTTCTCCGCAGAATTAAAAACTTCGACCTGATCCCCGTGCCGGAGGAGCAGTACGGCGAGTTCTTCATGGGCGACTGCTATATCGTCCTGTACGCCTACCTACACGGCTCCTCCGAACACTACATCCTCTACTACTGGATCGTGAGTTCAGTGCTGCAAGGGCTGTTCACTAGTGCTGCTGCAGGAGCTGTTTAGTGGTGCCGTTGAAGGGGCTGTTTAGTGGCGCTGCTGCAGGAACTATTTAGTGTTTCTGTTGAAGGGGCTGCTTAGTGGCGCTGCTGCAGGAACTATTTAGTGTTTCTGTTGAAGGGGCTGCTTAGTGGCGCTGCTGCAAGAGCTGTTTACTGCAGCAAGGGGTCATGCGGGAGAGGGGGAAAAAGATAACATCTGTTCCTGCATATATAGATATGTCGAGGATGTTATTTGTTCATTTGTTTGATATCATTCGTTCCTTTGGAAGTATATTTGGGAGAACAATACCAAATGTAGATATTTCTAGGGTATATATGAGGAAGATTTCAGAACAGTGGACAATATATATAGGAAAGAGACAAGCTGTAATGTTGCATTCAGTTATGTGGGGAAAGACGACCAAACAGTCATCCCATGAATATATGTGACGACTAATGAACAGTAAAGTTTATCACGAAAAGCGTAAAAGTAACAAAGCAACACACGAAAGTGGACACATTTTTCACTAGGGGATGTGTGGGACCAACATGAAGTATGTATGTGTACGTATGTCACGGGTATGTACGCGAGGGAGAGATTGGTATAAAAGAGCGAGGACTTTTGAACGCCCTGAGTTTCAGGCAGAATTATCATATAAATTTAGACTTTAAATCAAGCACCAAACATAGACGAGGAGGTAAGGGAGTGAATATGCATGGCTATCTCAAAAGGTCATGCCACAAACTCGTTGTCTGTCACCATGATGCGTCCTCTGCTGCCACACCCGTCTGTACAGCGTGTACGTTCGGACAGAGAAATGTCTTCACCCCGCTCAAAGCTTGTTCACCCACGCCCAACGCCCCCAGTAACATCTTCCACCACTGGCAGGGCAACGACGCGAGCCAGGACGAGGCGGGGACGGCGGCGCTGAAGGCGGTGGAGCTTGACGACCGGCTGCAAGGTCGCGCCGTCCAGGTGAGGGTCGTGCAGGAGAAGGAACCACCACACTTCATGGCCATCTTCGGCGGCAAGATGGTCGTCTTTGAGGGTGGCTATGCTTCCGCTTTCGATGGTGAGTCGTTCGGGTGGTGGTTATGGGGTCAGTGGTGAATGGAAATGAGCAACTGTTGGTGTCGGTAATGGTTGAGAGGGTTGGTAAATGACGTGTTGGTGGTGATGATAGCGATAATGGTAGTGGTGCGGAGTGTTACGAGGAAATGAAGATGATTATTACTAATTATAGTCAGTTTTGGTGGTGTGTGAGAGCTGACAGTGAGAGTCGATGGAGTTATTGTAGTAATAATGGTGGGTGATGGTGGTGGCAGCCGTGTTAGTGGTCCAGTGAAGGGAATAGAGTGAGTCTCGATGACTCAGTGCAGTATGAAAATGTGATCATCAGGTCTTGCCCTTCTGTTGAAGGCCATAACCTTTTATTCATACTGTGCTTCATATAGTCCTAGCAGAGGATATGGCCATCCTGTTTATAACGTATGATAGCCGATATTTACATTCAGTACCACCGTACAGAGGCCCATTTCACATTCTACAAGAATCTTTTTTGTCCCTTCAACAGCATGCACTACCCCACAACATTCCACGAAAGACTCCATGACCTCACAACAGCTTACGTCATCTATAACACCATTCACCTTCCACAACACAACCATAGCACTCCAACTTACCTGAGAACAGTCAGCGAGAGCTCATTCTGAAACCCAACACCTCACAACAGTCCACAACTGCTCCAGACGCAGTTTCTAACCTGTGTTCTTCCCTGGCTTCAGGCACTGGCGCGCGTGACGAGGGCCGCAAGTCGTCGTATATGCTGCAGGTTCGAGGCATCAGCAACCTGTGTACCAAGGCTGTCGAAGTAAGCAACACCACCCTATCTGTACACTATAGGTTACTCCAGCTATACACGTCTGTCGTGGCTGCTCTTCGGAGTAGTGCGATGTTTAGACTGCGGTTTGAGTATTCTTCATCCAGAGTAGCTCCTGTACTAACTTCATGGCAGACCGGAATCAGACATGACCATTTTGATGGCTACAGTGGGGGATGTACGCAGTCTTAATGGCTACAGCGGGGGATGTACGGAGTCTTCATGGCCACAGCGGAGGGATGTACGGAGTCTTAATGGCTACAGCGGGGGATGTACGCAGTCTTAATGGCTACAGCGGGGGATGTACGCAGTCTTAATGGCTACAGCGGGGGATGTACGCAGTCTGAATGGCTACAGCGGGGGACGTACGCAGTCTTAATGGCTACGGCGGGGGATGTACGCAGTCTTCATGGCCACAGCGGAGGGATGTATGCAATTTGGTTGTCTCTGACGCAACACATGTGCTCTGAACGCTATACATTCCTGTTTATAATGAGACTCAGCTTTTCATGTTGTGATGTACATTTTACGCAAAGGCGTTGTGCTTTTTGATTTCGTAAAACTATGAAAGGTTTCATTTAGGAATATGTCGGTACACGATGTATAAGAATTTCTCAAAAGACACCTTGCATGGGAGCATCTCTTTTTTCCACTGTTGCTTCTCCTTACCACACAAATATATCTCGAATATTATCAATAAGGCAGACCAAGACGAATGGTGGTGAACATTACAGCCAAGACTGCAACTCAATCGTCTTCAAACAATGAATATGGACAAGTTCACCTTTAAGGTATATATTTCAGATCAGGTTTGCCTTTAAGACCTGCAACTCAGCTTTACCTCCCCTAACATTAGCAGTCACTCAGTCTGATCTTTAACACAATAATCATGGCCAACGTTGACCTTTACCTCAGTTAACGTAAATGGTTGGTCTCTTTCTGCTGTCCAGGATGGCATTTACAGCACTGGTTATTCAGCTGGACCTCACGTACACCGACTGTAACGCGGGTTGACTGTTAAAGCGTGACTGTGATGCGAGTTGACTAGTAAGTGTGACTGTAACGCGGGTTGACTGTTAAAGCGTGACTGTGATGCGAGTTGACTAGTAAGTGTGACTGTAACGCGGGTTGACTGTTAAAGCGTGACTGGGATGCGAGTTGACTAGTAAGTGTGACTGTAACGCGGGTTGACTGTTAAAGCGTGACTGTGATGCGAGTTGACTAGTAAGTGTGACTGTAACGCGGGTGGAGTGATAAGACCAACCGGTCAAGTTTGTGTCCACGTGACAACTTACCTCGTAAGTCAGTCTGGTCTACAATGAAAACTTATCCAGCGAGTCAAGTTGCTCCACTCCAACTTTACCCAGCGACTTTTAGGCACCGACTGAACCCAGGCTAGTATTACTAAACGCAATATGATCTAATGATTTGTTACTGTAACTCAAAGTTGTCCTCAAATGTTTAAGCTGATAATCAGTGTTTGTCTCGTTTGTCCAGGTCGACATGCGAGCCGGCTGCCTCAACTCAAACGACTGCTTCATCGTAGCGACGCCGCAGCTGACGTACATATGGTGTGGCAAAGGCTCCACGGGCGACGAGAGGGAGATGGCCAAGTCCCTCGCTTCAAGCAGGGGCGAAACAGTCACGCTCTCAGAAGGTGAGGCCGAGGGTCACCCACCTCACGGAAAGTGAGGCTGTCACCCTTTGGGAAGGTGGTGGAGAATAACAATCACCCTCTTGGAAGGTGAGGTCCTTAAGAGAGTCACTCTCTCGGAAAGTGAACCGTAGAAGGTCAGCTTTCGGGAGGTGACGCCTTGTTAGTTACCCGCCTTGCAGAGTGAGGCCAACAGAGAGAGAGGATAGTATAGTAGAAATCTAGGAGTAGAGGGATGGAAAGTATGGGGTGATATTTAGTCACGAGGAGTGACAGTATGAGTACTGATTGAAAACGAGGCTTTGGTACACCACAATGAGTGACAGTATGAGCACTGATTGAAAACGAGGTTTTGGTACGCCACAGTGCGAATTGACTAACAAAACCAACGCCAAAACTCTCTAAAGCAATTCTTCTATGGAGCAATGTAATGAATGTATTGTATTTCGTGATAAACCCTAGGTAGCGATCTGGGGTATGTCTCAGCGAGTGATCATGTGGCTATCTTTTGCAGGCTGCGAGAAGAGCGACTTCTGGAAGGCACTGGGAGGCAAGGAGGACTACGCCAGCTCGGCCAAACTGAGGGAGGAGAAGCCAACGCACCAGCCACGACTCTTCCAGTGTTCCAACGCCTCAGGGGTCTTCAAAGGTCAGTTGTGGGCCAGCGAACACAAGAAACTAATTACCCTGTTTTCACGAATGGCTAATCATGTGTTGCTCAGCTCAGAAATTGGATTAGTGATTCGAAGAAATTATGAATATAAAAGATGATCATCCAATTTCATTGTGCTGCATAGATATCTTGATATGTAATAATATGTCCTGAAGTAACATATGTCCAATATAACGTTACTTAAAGAGAGGTGAGGAAGGATGTGTTGATAGATAAAGGAAACCACTAGAACTGGTGGGCAGCAGTGTACTAGGCAATTAATTAGAGGAAGACAGTACGGGAATAGATGGATCAGTCGAGTCATTAAGATTCCTTGCGTTATTCTCAAGCCTCCACAAGGCTGGGGGAAGAAAGTCTCCACAAGGTTGGGAGAAGACATGTCCAACAAAAAGTGAATACTACCATATGTCAGACATGGTAGCTAAAGCCACTAGGTCAAAGCTGATGGCACTGGATCCCTGTTCTCACTTTGTGTATCTGTCATGCAACTGGTGGAGTGAAGAGTTCGGGAAGCATTATGTGACAGAGTAGGTTATGCTGGGTTAGTCATACATTGGGTAAAGACAGTCCACTGAGAATGATCAAATGGTCACCTATAATTGAAATAGATCGTTAGTCTTGTATATATATATATATATATATATATATATATATATATATATATATATATATATATATATATATATATATATATATATATATATATATTAGATTAATACATTTCAACTCACCAAGGTAATGATCAACAGAAGACTCGTGAGGTATTGACATGCGCTATGTTAGCTCAAGTAATGTGCTCAAAGTCTTACCACCGGCATATTCCACTCAAGTACTTTAAGTATTTTAAAAGTATCGAGAAACTCCCTTAATTATTTCCCATCCTGCAGCTGAACATAGCCTAAGTATCTTGAAAGTATTGAAAGACCCGTATTTCCTCCTGCAGCGTAGCCTCTTGTGAAACATGTGTTCTTCCCCATTTTCTGTTGGTATGATTTCTCGTCACCTTGAGTGTTGTTCTTGCCGCAGCTGAGGAGGTCATCAACTTCTCGCAGGCTGACCTGGTCGAGGACGACGTGATGCTGCTTGATGCATGGGACACACTTTTCCTCTGGCTGGGCCATAACTCCAATAAGGTCTGTACACAGCATCTGCTTGGGGGGAAAAATTATATATTGCATATTTTTGAAGTTAAATCATCTAGTAAACTTGGAAGATTTGACATAAAACGTAGTCATTTCTACTGTTGCAAAAAAAAAAAAGAAAAAATACTCGTAAGAATAGTTAGTAGCTGTCATTTTCATAATAGAAACCTAAGCATAAGCCACTTATAAATGTTATTGGAATGTTTACATTTGCGAGGAGCATTTGATTCCACTTATGTCTCGCGTTAACTTAGGAAATACACAGTGAAATATGCCATACTGTAAACGTTATAATACTTCTCTCTCCTTCAAAAGTCTTCGGAAGGACTTGAAGGTAACTGTAAACTATTATATCTTAGTTAATCAAACCCTTTTCTCGGTTAATGCACAGATATTGGACCATTTCCTTATTATATACAAAGAAATTGGTCCTTTTTCTCAGTATATGCACAGATATTGGTCCCTTTTCTCTATATGTGCAGATACTTGTCCCTTTTCTCAGTACTTGCACAGACATTGGCCCTTTTTCTCAGTGCACAGATATTGGTCTTACTGTAGAATTACTGAAAATCCGCATGAACCAGTTTTATTAAAGCCACCGCAAGCAAGCAGCACTGGTGTTGCCACTGTGTGAGTCATACCAACTTGACCTCTGACCCCTGAGGACAAGAGCGACTCATGCATCTCTCAGCACGACCCTCCCTGAGCGATACATGTTTGCTGGCTGTAGCCGCTGCAGTTGCCATCAGTTTCAGATTTCTTTACCAGCTTTTCTTTTTTATTATATCTTCCCATCACCTCGAACCTCACTTGCTAAAGTCTGGTTAATTATTGGTGTGTTATTATCAGAACAGATGTGCTTTCGCCTCATTTATCGTAAGGTATCTTAAAGCAAATAGTCCTTAAAAAAAACACTGATCACAATCGCAAGCAACACGTACTTGCACCGTATAACATGCTGTACATGCTATATTTTTGATTCACGTGTTTATGAATTGCTGCTTTTGTTCTTCAACGAGGCTGTTCACATGGGAAGCGATCCTACATATCACACGTAACAGACAAACCAGATATGTGGTTTCAGATTACCTCCTCCTGCATATTTTTTCCCTTGGAGTGGCTTCGTCACGCATGCGCACTAGAGCGTTTTCTTTCAGTCTTGGACTAACAGTTGAGTGAGCCTAATAATAACACCCTGCACCAGAGCCATTCCATACCATAGCTACCATATTATCCTTTTATCTTTATCAATGCACTTGGAACAACTTGCTGCAACTCGCTAAAGAAGTGGGGAGGAATTTATGCTTATGTAAGTTCAGATGAGTTATTATGGGAGTGCATCTGCATCTAATGAATTCTCATCATTTGACTGTATCCAAGGATCCACAAATTCCACAAACATATCGCAATTACTGATTTAATCAATATTAATAAAGTTTTGGTAGGCGTATTTTTTCGCTTTAATTTACCTTAAGCAAATGACATCCTTTCCAGGGGGGGAGGTGAAAGTACTTGCGGTTTTAATCATGCCTCATATTCTTTTCAGTTAGTAGTAGTTTACATTTTTTTTTACACTTTTCCTCATCGATGTAAATCTGCAGATGTTATACTCGCCAGTCTGGTCTTTTTTTTACACATGTTTTATGTACCCATTTCCTCTTTTATATATTCCTAGAGTGAACTGTAAAATGTCCTCGTCTTCATTATAAGACCACTGTGCACCACTTTTTTTTTTATCACGACTGATGGAATGTTACCTGTGTTTGTCTCGAAATACATGTGTTGTGTGTCATCCAGTGTCAACACGCGCATAGCGAGCGTCTCGACCCAAAATCCGTTTGGCATCCAGCGTGTTATCCGGTGTGAAACGGCCCTTTAACCACGACCTCTTCACCTATCACAACCTACTCCTGATACTCCACCTACCACTAACATACAGTTTACTGCGAAAACTAACCTACCTTCCACTAACACCACACACCTACTAGAAATCCCATCGGCCAATCGGAGCACACCTCTAATACAACCAACTAGTGCTATCCAGTGTGGTATGTCAGCCTTAAATCCTCTGTCTCCTCCCCACTGGTACTTTCTACCTGCAGTCCACAAACACCCTCCTCTTACACATTGTCTGTCAACCAACATCCTTGGCCCACCTGCTACCATTAACACCCTCCAGCCACGCCCATAGCTTACCCTTCCCCTATCGTGCTGCAGGATGAGCAGAAGGCTTCAGAGACCCTGGCGATAGAGTACCTGCGGACGGACCCCGCAGGCCGGGACAAGGGAACCCCCATCATCAAGCTCAAACAGGGGTTCGAACCGCCCAATTTCACTGGCTTCTTCGGTGTGTGGGACAACGACCTCTGGAACGTGAGTCTTGATCTCAGATCCAGAAGGATCGCTTGAACAGTGAACTTGAGAAATGTGAGAGGGAGTACGCACGGTACAGTGAGATGCAGGATATAGAGTGTGTGTTTTCGTATGGTAGTATGACAGATTTACCAAGATGTCTCACTGTCTCTGTCGTTCACAGGAGGTTAGGGAAAATTGATGGATTGGAGAATGGAGGTGTAACAATGGTTAGTTTACCTTTTTTTCATATATTCTTTCTTTCACTCTTTCTCCGTGTCCTTTATAATCTAACCCGTTAGCACCCTGTATATTATCCCCATTATTCATATTGCATAATACATTAGCAATCTACTTCTTAATTTTACTTTTGATTCATAACCGGTTATTCACAGCTTCGCTTGCATTCAATTCTGACCTTATCTTCATGCCTGTACTGAGAACTTAACTACGTAACAACACCTCTGTGCCCTCCTGCAGGATAACATGACATATGCGGATATCTGTGAAAGACTGGAGGAGGTGGCCCCGGGAGCGACCATTTTGGTGACATCCTCAGCGAGCGGGTCCTCGGGTCGACGGACGTATCCACTGGCCACACTCAGGGAGAAGGACCCAGAGAAGCTCCCGCCAGAGGTGGATCCTATCCGCAAAGAGGTAAGGCTCGCAGGGACTCTCATCTACGCTTGACTCTTGGCTTGTTCCTCGCTGGTGTTAAGGAAATCTATGGGACTGAATGGTTTCTGGGAATGAAATGATTCGTTTCCAATGAAAGTCACTGTAGTCATTGTCTGGGAGTTTTTCCTTAGAAAAAATGGCATCATGTGGTCTGGTGTTTGTGAGTAACAATGAACTGATAGCTATTTACAACAGAAAATGATTCTTAGGGCATCTCGAAAGACCGGATACCACCTGGACTAGCTTGCCTTGGCGCGTCTTTACTAACTTACCTCATCTTCCAAAAGCCAATCCATCGTGACCCAATACAAGAACACCTCCGCCTTTGTACCCTCTGACGAACACAGCGCCCAAACTTCCAGGGCTTGGCTTGCTAACCTGTCAGGGAAAATCATCTTAACCCACCATTTTTTATGGGCATGAATTAATTTTGGAGTTATCTCAGTCTGGACGAGGACTACAGACCATCTTTTCCCGCTGAATCTCATTGGATATACCGGGATATATCATATATACAGTTCATACTAAATCATATCTTTATGACATCGCCTCCTCCCTACTGAACCTGGAAATTTACTGGCTTGGTGCCATAACCAGTTAGCCATTGTATGTTTGAATCATTAATCCCATTTCACAGATATGGTGATAATCAAATTTTACATTGCTTTGTTTTGAGAGTATGAGAGCAAGGAGTAATATTTCATTTGCTTGTTAAAAAAGGAGACGAAGCTTTCTCACACGGGAAGTGAAACATTTCTCTGTTCATATCGACTTACAAAAATTATATCAAGAAAGTAAAGAAAAAATTTAGGTACAGTACTTTGAGGTTTTCGTGAGATATAAATAAATATAATTCAGATAGGTGCTATGATCATTGATACAAGTTTTATAAGGATAGTATAAGTTACTTCAATACCATTACTTGGCTTGCACAAGAAGTGACGTCATGGCGCGTCAAGGAGAGTGACTTGCGCAGTTCTGTACCCAGTGAAAAACGTTTAAAATACTTCATATCATCCGCCACCTTAATGACAAAGTAGATACATAAACACTTACATCTTCACTTTTTATCATGATATTGTGAATATCCATTTGCGGCTATATTTTCACTCATTTGCAGTAAACTGCAACAGGAAAAAGATCACTTGATGAAATACACCATATTTTTTTCTGCATTGTTTGCTTCACGTTCATCTATCTGCCCCTCAGGAATACTTGTGTGACGGGGACTTTAAACACGTCTTCGGAGTCGACCGATCCGATTTTGAGTCTCTACCCCAGTGGAAGCGAATCAACCTCAAGAAAAAGGCTGGCCTGTTTTAAGACTCCTCAACAGATCCTTTCATGACATCAACGGACAAACACCTGTCGCAGACCAAAGACGTCTCCGGCTCCCTCATGTATGTGATATGACAAAGAGACGAGAAAGGGTGCAAGATTAACTAAATGAAACAAGTACTACCGACGACCAGTGCGAGGCTGCGTTTAAAATAAAACATATGTGTATGCTCGATTTCAGACACCCTCGGAGAGTTCAGTGGACTCATGTGCCAAGAGTTGGACTCCTCAAGACACACAAAAGGCAATCTTCTAGTTGTTTGTTGTAATTCCTACATAATTAGAGGGGTCATCTCTAACCTTTTCATAAGTGACGCTCAAGTTTAATCGTGCGGTGAAATAAATCTCACAATCATGTACAGTGAATGGACGTGTGTATGGTATTCCAATCAAAACTTTCCGTGAGGTATTGTATAGATAGTAGTTACAACCATACCTGACAGAAGTAACTAAAGTCCTCACTCGAGGGGAAGAATGAGAGCTGAATTTGTCATCCGTTCCTCCGTTTCATCCAGAGCATGGCGCTGTGGCTATGGACACTAGTTTTGCAAAACTGATCCCCACAGAAATTATTTGAATGGACCTAATCCATTTCTTCTTTCAGAAGAAAAATGGCCATAGTGATGAGATCCCTTATTTTCCTCAACGAGTAAAAATCTCAACTTTTTTTTTTTAAATGGTGTCTATTAATCAAGAAAAAACTTTGAAACGGAAATATACTTAATCCATGGTTGTATTTCTTCTCCGGTGATTGTATCTTTTTTTCGGCCAGAAGGATGTACCGATTCAGATTTGTTCAGTTAATTTTCACAGACAAACAAAACAGTAAACCGAGATGGTGTAAAACCCAAGTTAATTGAGTCACAAGTTAGCAAAAACTATATGTTGTGCGCCAAGATAGTAAGGCGTTTAGACTACAACACTTCACATTACTTGTTCCTCTGCTCGTCCAAACGGAAGCAGTATGATGGTGAATAATCTAATTTCTTTATTTTTTTTGGCATGAATAAAGTAAATCTTAGCGATTTTTTTATGAAGGGCACTTCATTACTAAAACACATACAAGATTATGATGTTCATTCTATCTAAATGTTAGGGCTTTCTTTGCTGTTATAAAAGTTCCGATTATATGTCTTCTCCATTTCTGAATAGGAGCCGATTTTACCATTACATCAAAATACATCTACTTCTCTACATATACATTTACTGGAATTTCCTATCAACAACATAGGTTGGATACAACAGCTAAACAGATCAAAGAGGCTGTAGACATGAGCGAAGTGCCGGGAGCACTAACCATGTTCAGCTTAAAGGCATTGTGTATGTCGTCTTGTTCTGTTTAAGTTTGTTCGTGACAATTGTGTGTAATGATTATGCAAAAATCATGTAAATAAAGTATTTCAAAGATATTGTATTATTATTATTATTATTATTATTATTATTATTATTATTATTATTATTATTATTATCATTATCATTATTATTATTATTATATATTTATTATAATTGTAATCATCATTATTCTATTATTAGTAGTAGTATTATAAGGGCTTCTGCAGATGAGGATTAGGCTGCCAGAAGGAATAGAATAATGAACTCGTCTGGAACGGGAAATTGATGACACTAAACTGGCTTTCTGTAAAGGTAGTAACTTTTCACTGGCTATGTAACCGTAAGCAGGTGGAGTTTGGCAACAATCTTTTATGATAAAACTATTAGGCTTTAAAGAGGGCTACAAACATTCTATTAGTCTCAAAGAAAGCCATCATGAAATGCACAAGTTATCCAGTCTATCACATAATATTAAAACTCAGTAACCAGGAAAGACTAGGTCTAAGTTGAGTACTGGTTAGCGTCACTGACCATGAGTCAGCACGGGCCAGCCAGAGGTCGAACCCGCCTACGTCCGAAACCTGGGCATGGTAGTAGGTTTACACTCAACCCAGATGTTCATCCTCTTTACGAGGCAGGTCGATAAATGGGTTGCACCTGGCTTAGGCTATGTGTGTGCATACACACAGTTAACTGAAGACATGATACATGTATACAAGGTTAAGGGGCGGGGCAATACCAGTATAAAACTCTAACACATTGAAAGTAATCACATATACACATACCAGTGACGTCATGACCTCCACACTAATAATAATCAACGGTCAAGTTGGCGTTGCTTGCAAGAGATGCCGGGAAAACAAGGTGAAGGGAAAACTTTCATACTGACTATGAATCTTTTTATTCCTAAATATTCCTCACCACACAGCCCAAATAAGTAGCGCAAATGTAGTTAAAATAGCCCAAAACCTCGCCACCACGGCTGGCAGTATCTTATGCTGTACTCATTGTCCAAAGTAACTCAAGTTTACGTGAAAACAGAGGACTTGGCAACTCTGGCTTTATACACAAATAAATTACAGTCATACCGAGAGGAGTTTACTGCAGAGAGTGAGAAAAAAACCGTTTGTAATTAGACTATCTCTCTTAGAGAGATTATTAAGTCATGATATTAACATACAGTTCACTTTGGAGTGTGGATGCCCAGATATTGATCCCAGCTTCGAACTCGGTTCTAGTCAGGACTCGGGAGCCACCAGTGTGTGTGACAGCAACATCGCAGCCGGCAGCAATGGTTACCCATGAGTATATGATCAGTGAATTCTTTGTTGATGGTGAACGTGTAAGTGTGTCATATTTGACTCGGTCTCAACTCAGGCGGTGATCCGAGCAAGGATTTTGTGGGGTCATAGGGGTCATGGGGCTGGGTAGAGTGTCTACAGTTTCACATGGTATATAGTTCATGAGGAACGTCAAACGTTCTAAGCAGTTTCATGTTTGGATTTGAGAAGTGTTAGTATTGATGATGGAGCAAGGGTGTGGGAGGTGTGGTGCTAGGCGGGTGGTGAGGTCCACGTGCAGGGCCCCAACACCACGTGACCAACACCAAGCCAGCCAGCCCCAGCCGACACCTCTGGCTCCCTTGTTGTTGCTAGTCCCGCCACTGTTGTTGCTCCTCCCGACACTTTTTTGTTGATTGTTGTCTTCGCACTATGTTGCTGTTCTTGCCGCTGTTGTTGTTACTGTTCTTGTCCTTGTTTCAGGTCTTGCTACTGTTGCGTATCGCGCCACTGTTGTTATTGTTACTGTTGCTGTTGCTGCTGGTAGCTGCTCTTCCTGCCACTTGTCATGCTGTCTCCACTACAGCTGTTGTTTGCCGCTTTGCCATTGTTCTTATTATTGTTCTGTTGCAGAAACTTGTCGTTTGTTCTCGCCGCCGTTATTCATCGAGAGAGAGAGAGAGAGAGAGAGAGAGAGAGAGAGAGAGAGAGAGAGAGAGAGAGAGAGAGACTCTTAAAGCAGAGGCAGATCAGCTTCTGTCATCTCATGTTTTGGAGTCAAACTCCTGATGCGCTCCCGTGACTCACCGCTTGACAAAACTTGGCCTGGTCGTCAGGTAGCATCACCATTTGTTACGGTCGCGCCACCTGGGTAGGATGATTCACGGGGGGAAGATAATAAGACGCACGGGACAAACTGTTTATCATTTCCTGGTGGAGGAGGAACACTCTACCTCCAGCAATGTGATACATTAACATGTGTTGATCACCGGTATCAAGTACGGTGCAGATCCCCTTTGTTGTATGAACCTCTTATCAACCTTTTCCAAAGGCTCATCACTCTCTGGGCGGGGGGTGGTGGGTTGGGGGTTGGGTAGGTAAATGGATACCTGGAGTAAACACAAACACATATACACATGTATTTATTTATTTTTAATATTATTGTTATTGATGTTTTAGTTATATTATTATTAATCATCATTTTTTCCATACATGCCATTTCACACGCGTGAGCGTCAAGGAAGAATAGATGACTGAGCCTTTAAGTGAAAATTCCTCTCCTGGCTCCTTTCTCTTTTT
>NC_092235.1:56482807-56700307 GCF_036320965.1 Panulirus ornatus | reverse complement strand
ACTCACTTCCCAAGCTCTCTCATCCCCAACAGACTTCATACTTGCCCCTCTTATATATATTATCCCTGGGGATAGGGGAGAAAGAATACTTCCCACGTATTCCCTGCGTGTCGTAGAAGGCGACTAAAAGGGGAGGGAGCGGGGGGCTGGAAATCCTCCCCTCTCTATTTTTTTAATTTTTCCAAAAGAGGAACAGAGAAGGGGGCCAGGTGAGGATATTCCCTCAAAGGCCCAGTCCTCTGTTCTTAACGCTACCTCGCTAATGCGGGAAATGGCGAATAGTTTGAAAGAAAGAAAAGAATATATATATATATATATATATATATATATATATATATATATATATATATATATATATATATCTCCCCTATCCCTGGGGATAGGGGAGAAAGAATGCTTCCCGCGTATTCCCTGCGTGTCGTGGGAGGCGACTAAAAGGGGAGGGAGCGGGGGGGCTGGAAATCCTCCCTTCTCATTATTTTTTTTAATTTTCCAAAAGGAACAGAGAAGGGGGCCAGGTAAGGATATTCCCTCAAAGGCCCATTCCTCTGTTCTTAACGCTACCTCGCTAACGCGGGAAATGGCGAATAGTTAAAAAAAAAAAAATATATATATATATATATATATATATATATATATATATATATATATATATTGATGTTACCGAACTTCGCTTGCATGAGGTTACACCGTTAGTGTAGTCACTTATGATAAGGATTTATCAAACGGGTTGTCAGTCTCATCAAAGAACTCACTTAATAGGAGTCCACATTTCCCTGCTACTGGAAGTTATACGCGGCCTTGAGCTGCGGGAGCCTCTGGAAAGAGATTGTGGTTCGCACCTGAATAAAGAAATATAAGAATAAATACTTATATACAGGACCGTTCCTTATGACCTGTGGCTTTCCCTTGAGAATAAATGGTATTATCCATCTACCATGGATCGTAAGATCTTTGTGTTTATAGAATGTTTGAATAATTAAAAGTAGACAAAATAGGTGTTTTAAATAAGTTGAATACTGTCCGACTCAGGCGAGGCACCGCTTCGCCAGGGCCAGTCCGGTTTGGCTATGATGGTGTTGGTGGCGGCGGCGGCGGCGGTGGTGCTGGTGGCGGTGGTGACGGCGGCGTTGGCAGCCGAGGTGACTGGGGCCACGGCGGTGGTAGGGCAATGGTGGTAGTAGCGGTGATGCTATTAGTGGTATGGTGATGGTGTTAGTGCTGGTAGCTGGTAAGATGATGGTTCCTACGGCGTTGGCTGATGATGTGGTGAGGTGATACGGGCCAGGGGTCTCTAGTTGTGGTGGTAGGAGCACTGGTGGTGACCTGTAGCAGCAGTGGTGGTAGAAGTACTAGTAGTTGTTGTAGTAGTGGTGATAGCAGTACTGATAGTTGTGGTAGTGGTAGTAACAGAACTAATGGTTGTCGTGGTGGTGGTAGTAGTAATACTAGTGGTTATTGTTGTGGTGGTGGCAGTAGTACAAGTGGTTCTTGGTGTGGTGGTAGTAGTAGTAGTACTAGTGGTTGTAGTTGTGGTGGTGGTGTGGTGGTATTAGTACTAGTAGTTGTCGTGGTAGTCATACTTGTAGCGTCATGGTTGTGGTTACTGTGGTACTCGTGATAGTGGTAGTGGTGGTAGGGCTCTCAGTGTTGATTGTGGTAGTTGTGGTGATGATGGTAATGGAAACCAGGGAGTCATGAATTTGATTTCTTCCCCCCCCCCCCCCCCGGCTAGGGAGAGGGGAGATTGCCTGGTGTTATAAATTTGTTTAATTAATATTATCTTAATAGAACTGGGGGAAAATTCTGGAGGCCAGAGTGGAACATTTCCATTCCATTTTCAAAATTTTATTCTCAGGAGCAAGCAATTTCCCGCCGAGTCCGCGACCATGTGACTGAAATGACTGCATTAACCTTTTTCGGCGCGATAGCACGACCTCTTGAGCACGTTGACGATACGACCCTTGAGCACGACCATTAGGACACCATGGCCATAGATCTAACCCATAATGGTTACCACCCATGCCGTGAGACTAAGGTCGGTTAACAAAAAGTCGTGGGAGGAAGATAGCGTAGTGGTTGGTCGTGGCGAGAGAGTAAGACTGACTGTAGTGAGATCGGCGTGCAATCTTTTCCCGCTTGATCAGCTTAACTCTTCCTCCACGGTATCACAGGATGCCTTACCATCGTCTCAGTCTACCCCTCCATCACCTCCCACCCCATTACATCACTCAAGCCTCATGCTTTTGGCCTTAAAACTCCCCCTGAGGACACCTCTCGCTCCTTACCATAGAGGTGGAGGGAAGCGATAGGCGACGCATCGGTCGGCCCCTCGCAGCTTAACACTCACAACGCATGCCTTTATCCTGCCCCGCGAGGGCCTCACCCCTCCTCATCACGTGGTCCGGGGCGTTGAGACACCTTCCCCCAACCCCAGCGCCCCAACGCCGCTCCCAGGAACAGCTAGAGAGGGTCTCACAGTTCGTTCTTATCTTAGTAACCATATCAGTCCTTTTTTACTTCAGGAGTACCTTCTGTATTTTAATCTTGTTTGCCAGTTGACAGTAAATAAGATCATGTTAAATTTACGAGGTGTAGAAGGGTATTATTTTGTTTCCGTGGGGGAAAACATTTTAAAAGCGAGGAAATGTGGCAATGAGAAAAATGAGCGTCGTCCTTTCCCATGCACCACCTGCGCATCGCACTCCTCTCGTTGGCTCCATTCTGTATAGGATAATCACACCATGTATATCATATAGATAAATAAATGAAGATAAATATATATATATATATATACTTATGTATTTTGAGAGAGAGAGAGAGAGAGAGAGAGAGAGAGAGAGAGAGAGAGAGAGAGAGAGAGAGAGAGAGAGAGAGAGAGAGAGAGGTATGATACCGGAAAGTGTAAGTTCCTGACCGCTTCTCAGTATGATCTGACCCCCCTGACGTCCACCCATGAAATCTTTTCTCATGATGTTGCTTCTTGAAAAGTGTGTGTGTGTGTGTGTGTGTGTGTGCGAAGTTCCACTGAAGATATCACTATTAACTAATCGTTACTGATTAATGCATCAGCGTTTTACCGAGAGGCAGCGATAAATAATCTTGAATAGCGAATAGTATGAATCTCATGATCTCATAATTCATTTGGTTTCTTTTAGAATGAACTTAAATGATAAATGCCTTTGATTGTTTAAGGTCGTATACCTCTCACTGAAGAAATGTTGAAAAAATAACCATCATCAAAAAAGCAAAACTTTGTGATAATTTCCAGTCAGGTTTACCCGCTCGTGTCTATTTAAGTAAAAAAAAAAAAAATGAAAGGGTGATGGAAAATAATGCAAGGAATGTCGTATAAATGTACGATTCATATTTTTCTGTCAGGAGCAGTAACATCATACCACGCTGTGAATGACAGCAGGAAATGATCATTTACATTTTGAGATATTACACTGTGGAATTGTATCTGATTTCATGAGTTTGTGCAGAAATGCTAACACAATCTGAAAGGCAACAAAGCTTATACACCTTGCTATCAAATTACCACTGCTGGATTAGAACAATGTTTCCTAAATTTTGAGAGATGTTTTATTGCACTGCTGCAAAGTACTGTGGACTATAACATATCGCGCCTTAATATGAAGCTGTCATGTCTATCGATTTATGGACCCGGCGTCCAAACACCGGCATGTTCACAAGATATCTATTCATAATACATTTTAAGTAGCATTGACACAGGAGAAATCTTTCAGTGCTTCTTTTGAACTTAATAAGTGATTGGTATTAAAGCATTATTTGAAGTTAGGAGTAACTTCTGTATTCCCGCCAACGCTACTTACACGGTCCTCACGCCCCATCCCAGGATGACTCCCTCTCAGGCGGAGTAGCCAGCCAGAGTATTTGATGTGCCAAGTAAGAAATGATTTGAAAAAAAATAAGAAGTTTTTCGTATCATTTATAATAAAATGCATTATTATAATTCATATATGTGAATACTTTTAAGTCATATTGTATGAATGACTCAATAACGAACAAAATAACGAAATATTTGTGGTTTCTGTTTTGATATGGCACATATGGAGAGCTTGGGACTTGTGATTGGTGGACCGCGCGGCTCATGTGACGTCAGTAGCGAAGCGGCGTCAGTGCGTCCATTCTTGTATCGCGCTTGGACGGTTGGGACGGTTGTCCAGCAAAGAGCTTATTTTTAGTGTAAAAATTTTTTAGGCTAACCGCCACCGTGTCTTCAGGTAGGTTTACATACAGTTTTGTGGAAATTCCAACTGCATGTGAAGCGAAGTTTGGGTTATCACCAGTGCTACTTATACTTGAATCGGTGTCGGCCATTGTTACAAGGGTTCGCAAAGGATGTCCAGTGACCGTAAGAGAAGCCTACTTATCTCGAAACAAGAGTGATAGTATTATTTTGAGTTACCGATTGTCATCATGACGAGTGAATATCTTGCGGTCGTTATCGGATGGTGGAACTATTGATGGATAAACCTCGGGTGTTTGGAGTTAGGTGGGTTTCCGCATGTAGGACCGGCGGGCGGGCTTTGGTGGCATGGGGCCCGAACGCGGGTTGCTCTGCGTTTGCGGAATATTATGGTATGAAAACTTCTGTTTTGTAAGTGCTGGTTTATTGGAATCTCTTGACTGGCTGTATGGTCAGGGTTTTGGTAAATCAGGTTTGTTTAATGGTAGGTAAGCTTTACAGGGCTTGCAGAATCATTCGGACTATTGGCTTCATCTCCAGGTTATCAGATGTGGGTGTGTGGACCTCTCATGGCTATACCCAGATCTTCAGTGTTGGGGACGCTCTTGTGCTCCCATGGGTGTGACCCCCGGGTAACGCGTATCCTGTTTGGACCGGCTCTTGTTCGTTTGCGCGTTCGTCTTGTGATGGTGCAGTGTTGTATATAGTGTCATTTTAGGTATTGGATGTTCTTTGGTAGCCGTATATCCAACCAAGCCTGCTTTTATGCTGTAGGGATGTCTTGGTAGTGCCAAGCAGTGTTTGGATGAAGCATTGGTTATTTTGCCGATATATCTTCTTTGTTGGGTCCAACTTTATTGAGATTTACGTACCGTGCTTCGTCTCATTACCGAGCATATGTAAATTGAGATTTTTTTGAAGTCTTGGGAAATTGCAACTAGAAATTGGTAAGCAGCAAGCAAGGTCAGTGTTAACCCAAGTCTGTTCGTGCGTTTTGAAGGTCATGTGAGGGTGAACTTTGTCCTGGATTGCTGCTCACACAGGTCTGTAGGGTGCCGGTATATCTTAGGTCAACGTTGGAGTGAATTTCGGAATAGTCCCGTTAAGTTTTACTCTAATGTAAATGTTTTGAGTAGACATTGGGTTAAAGCGGTAGTCGGTCAACATTCTCAACTTCCAGCGCCCCCCCCCCCCCCTTTCCACCATTTCTATTGACCTTATATTTCCACATGAACCAGAGGTGGGCTTTAAAGTAACCTTTCTTGAAAATAGTATATGTTGAAATAAACAATCCTTTTGAAAAATTGCTGCTAAGTTTCTGCAGCTTTGGTGTACGAGTGGGTTGTATTAATCTGAATGGACTAGTAGCCCCCTTTATTTGAATTTCTGCTATATAGCTTTACTTTATAAAGACTAGCGTTAGTTGCCACATTCGTAAGGGTCTCATAATTACCTGGTTTAAAGAGCAGATCATTTGAATGTGGTAAAGTATGTTTTTGAAATATGTTACATAACTTAGGGACACTACAAGAAATAGCTAGAAGAAACTGCTGTTGATTCCTAAATTATTATTATTATATGAGATGAGCTGCATTAGATTTTTACTTAGATGAGCTGCATTAGATTTTTACTTATTTCACACGGATAAAATTTTTAACATGAATTTTCTTCCATAACTAAATATAAAGGAAAAAAGTTTGTGGCTTATTGAAAGTGTCTTGCTTTGTGCTGTCTTTGGTGAAATATGTATATTTCTATAGTAGGATTTTGTCAATGTAAACAGATTCCATACTGTGAAAAATTCATGTTTTTGCTTTGGGGTTGAGACGTGCTGGGAATGCTGTTTGGTATCCCTACAAGTTGACAAGTTATTACAAATTTTAAGTTCCACCAGACTTTTAAGCCCTCTTAAGAAATTATCAAAGCTGTTACCCAAAGCCCTGAAAATCATTGCAAGCCTAGTGTTGCAGTAATGTTACAGTGATTTATTAGAATATGGACTTGTTCCAGTTTATAGATTCAAATGAAAGTTATACTTTTAGGTAACTTTGTGTTGGTATAGTGTGCAGGATTTTGTGAAGCACTCCTTACTCCAACAGTTTTGTGTGCATAACATGAACAGGGCTAGATAAGGGAAAGTGTTGGTAAAAGCATGTTTACTGCATGTAAGTTTAGTGTGCAAGTATTCTACTGATACTGCTTTTGTCTTATCATTTCATACACCTAGTCAACATCATTTAGAAATGTCCCATTTTTAATACCTAGTTGTACTGTAAGTGATATTTTTACACCTGGACCCTATCTCCCCAAAAAACAATAGAGAAATATTGAATGGGTAAATGCCCTCAGCACTTTAAAACCAAACACTCAACCTACCATTGGTCTTTCAGTAAAGTTATACAAAGAAATTTCCCATTAATTCCCTTCTCTGAATTGCTGTTGTCAAAGTTAAACTCGGCCAAAATGCCCCACAGCTTGGAAGACAGCATGCCACTCCACTACCTAAATCCACCGACCCAAGTTGCACTCCCTCCAATTCCCAGTGTAATAGGTTCAAATATATTGTTTATTCCTGTGCTGACACTGCTGATACAGTTGACCCTCAGCAGTTTGGAAACTTCCTTCGCTGTTCACTGCCTTGTCAGCCTCTTAGACTTCATTTACCAAGACTTAGAGAAGTCTTTGACCTTTGTGGCACTTGCCTTTGTAGAGTTCACTTAGGCTTTCAACTTGGTAAACTATTACATAATAAGCAGGCCATTAACCTGGGACTACAGGAGTGTCTTGTCTCTTGGCTTGCGTGCTTCTTGACTAGGCAACACCTAACCACATCTCTATTCCCAGCATGTGGTTTATCAAAGTGCACCATGATGGTGCCACCCAGCTTCGTCATCCGTATAAATGATCCCATGAAGGACGGAGACCAGTGCTGGAAGTATTAGACAAGTCTACCTTTGACATCACTATTAGCAAAATTCTCGACTTCATTGCCTGTCAGCTACCAACAGAAATGTATTAATGCTAAGTATATCACCATCAACCACACCCAGAATGGTGATGCACATTAACAACTTGGGTAGCAGAGTGGCATAACACTACTTTGACATCCTCCAGGTCATTAGACTTTTTGGTGTTGATATAATGATGGTTGAAACTGGAAGTCATGTCAGCACTGTTATCAGATCCTCCTCATACTGTTTGTAATTTCTCACCAACTGTAAATACTTCAGTGTTTCACACGTTGAACTTGGAAGTCTGTGTCATCTTCAGTATACCTAAAGCTTACCTATTCCTCCCCAGTTTGGTCCTCATTAACAGATACCCAGAGGGACCAACTATTAGGAGTGCATAAAAGGGCATGCAGAATCATCCTGGGCCCTTCATACACCTAATACTAAGACGTCTTCATCTTAGTGAATTTGTTCACCCTCCAGCCAACACTGGCAGCTTACATGGAAGTTTGTCATTAAACTGCTGAATGCCATTACAGAAACCTCTGTACCCCTAATTGCCCCTCCACCATGGTCCATCATTCATCACCACAGTCAGAGTTTGTAGAGACCTAAATAGTCGTATTCCTATAGTTGTGAACGTCTGAAACTTCATGATCGAGTTCACAGCTGTGCAAGTTCAGAGCTCAGTTTTCAGTTAGACTATGTGGTATGTCTACTGTACTGTAATTCTCTATATATTTCAATTAAGGCTTGGCCTTGATGTGGACTTTTGTCCTCACTGAGCCTTTTACATAAAAAAGAGATAATGTACAACCCATACTGTTTACTCTGTAAACATCCCCCTCTGTCTGTGTTTGTACTTCATCCATGTGCTTATTCAAAGTGTGGAAATATTCACCATCTTGAGCTTCGTTCCTTTATTAGTTGACTAATAACCAACATTACCTCTCAGTCCTGTAATATCTATAATACCTCAGTGTTTTCAGCCAAATGGCTGCTGAAATTCAATAGATCTTTATTTATGTATCTTGAGCATTTCTATTATACGGCAGTTTACACTATGCACCTAATACATTTCTTAGAGAAATTATTTTTCTTGTTTATGTTACACATCACTGACATTTACTGACTTGAAAAGCTTTTAATAAAGTAATGGTGAAGTTTTTGAGAATATCTGAAGTTAAGGGTTTGTCACCCCCACAGCCTAGACTGTTGTATTGTCTTGTTTCTCAACCAATCTTCTGTAAAGCACAAGCCATGAGGCCTGCATAACCCCTACATCCTAGTTGGATCTGGTACACTATGTAGGTACTTGTCCATTGCACTCGTAAACTTTTGAGCAACTCATCCTGTTTCTCATAGACCATTGAATTACTGAACTGGAAGTCAGTTTACTCAAATGAAAGGTTAATGAACCCAAATGAAGCTGTTACTTGTTTGAAATGGATTTAATTATATTAATCTTTATGTATCTAACCAAATATGTGATGCCCTGTTCCCTTTTGGTAACTCCCTCAAGTTGGTGCTGTGGCAAAAGTTTCCATTGCTGTTGAACTCCAGTGCCACTTCTTAGCCATTAGCAGAGGGCAACTTTAGCAGAACATTTTCAGAGGTTTCTTCATAATGTCCCAACAGTTATCTTGTTTAATTTTCCCCGTGGACTCATAGGAATATATATGTGCTGGAAATGAGATGTTTGAGGACAATGTGTGGTGTGAGGTGGTTTGATCGAGTAAGTGATGTAAGGGAAAGAGAGATGTGTGGAAATAAAAAGAGCGTGGTTGAGAGAGCAGAAGAGGGTGTTTTGAAATGGTTTGGGCACATGGAGAGAATGAGTGAGGAAAGATTGACCAAGAGGATATATGTGTCGGAGGTGGAGGGAACGAGAAGTGGGAGACCAAATTGGAGGTGGAAAGATGGAGTGAAAAAGATTTTGTGTGATCGGGGCCTGAACATGCAGGAGGGTGAAAGGCGGGCAAGGAATAGAGTGAATTGGATCGATGTGGTATACCGGGGTTGACATGCTGTCAGTGGATTGAATCAGGGCATGTGAAGCGTCTGGGGTAAACCATGGAAAGCTGTGTGGGGCCTGGATGTGGAAAGGGAGCTGTGGTTTCTGGCATTGTTGCATGACAGCTAGAGACTGAGTGTGAACGAATGAGGCCTTTTTTGTCTTTTCCTAACGCTACCCCGCACACATGAGGGGGGAGGGGGATGGTATTCCATGTGTGGCGAGGTGGTGATGGGAATGAATAAAGGCAGACAGTGTGAATTGTGTCTCTGTGTGTATATATATATATATATGTGTACATTGAGATGTATATTTGCGTGTGTGTATATACATGTGTATGGGGGTGGGTTGGGCTATTTCTTTCGCCTGTTTCATTGCGCTACCTCGCAAACGCGGGAGACAGCGACAAAGCAAAATAAATGTGTATATATATATATATATATATATATATATATATATATATATATATATATATATATATATATATATATCCCTGGGGATAGGGGAGAAAGAATGTTTCCCACGTATTCCTTGCGTGTCGTAGAAGGCGACTAAAAGGGGAGGGAGTGGGGAGCTGGAAATCCTCCCCTCTCTATTTTTTTAATTTTTTCCAAAAGAAGGAGCAGAGAATGGGGCCAGGTGAGGATATTCCCTCAAAGGCCCAGTCCTCTGTTCTTAACGCTACCTCGCTAATGCGGGAAATGGCGAATAGTTTGAAAGAAAGAAATATATATATATATGTGTGTGTATGTGTATAATTAGGAGTGTTGAAGAATGTGGGGAAGGTGAGAATGTTATCTCGGTCAAAATGGATATGTTTGAAGGAATAGTGGTTCCAACATGTTATATGGTTGCGAGGCATGGACTATAGATATGGTTGTGTGCAGGAGGGTGGATGTTTTGGTAATGAAATGTTTGGGGACAATATGTGGTGAGTTGGTTTGATTAAGTAATGAAATGTTAAGAGAGATTTGTGGTAATAAAAATAGTGTTTGAGAGAGCAGAAGAGGGTGTGTTGAAATGGTTTGGTCACATGGAGAGAATGAGTGAGAAAAGATATACAAAAAGGATGTATCTGTCAGAGGTAGAGGGAATGAGAATTGGGAGACCAAATTAGAGGTGGAAGGATGGAGTGAAAAGGATTTTGAGCGATTGGGGACTGAACATACAGGAGGGTGAAAGACGTGTAAGAATGGAGTGAATTGGAACGATGGTGTGAAGGAGGCATGTAAGGATGGGAGTGAGTAGAGATACTTGCTGTGGCCACATGGGGTTCTTGGTAATCTTGGGAAATGTACATCAAAGATAGATGCCCTTATGCTTCTTCGCATTGCTGGTAACTGAGAGCTTAAAAGACGCTTTGGTGGTATGATGCAAGGGGCAAAACGTAAAATACTGTATACTGTATCTTATGCTATGTGTAAACACTTCTCACTTGGCGCTGTTAATGCCACACCACAGTGCTGCTAGCCCAATGATTATTCTAAATAAAATTCCACATAGATTGTGGAAATCTAGAAATTGTTTAGGTCTGGTACACAAAGTGAGAGGTCGTGTACGGACATGGTGAATACTTTTAGTCATTTGACAAATGTTTCTTTTGAGAAATTGCAAATTTGTATGAGTGTTAGGAAACTGCAGATGGTATAGCAAAATATAAGCATGTGCTTTGTGTTATATGGCAAGAGGTGCATTGTATGGTTGGCAGAGATGGCATAGGCTTTGATTAACCAGAAAATATATCAATTTGAGCCTAGTCATTCACATCAGTACAGATCAATTCTAATTGCACTTGTATTTGTTAGAAAAAAAATGTTCATAGATTTTTTAAAACTTGCTGTATGGTTATGTGATATATGGCACGGCCATAGTCAATGAGTTATTACTCAGGAGGCAAATGCCACTAAGGAAAGCAGCCTGGTTTTTGGCTATGTTATAGATGAGCTGTATTGACCTTTAGTAAGAATATTAGAGTACTTTTTTTTTCCATTACAGAATCCACAATGCCTCCTAAGACAAAAATATTTGTGGGCAAATTGCCCCCAACTTGTAAAGACTTTGAGTTACGAAAGTTGTTTGAGAGGTTCGGCGAGGTCACAGAATGCTCCATCTTGGGCAATTATGCTTTTGTGCACATGAAGACTGAAGAACAAGCAGCAACAGCAATCAGGAACCTTAATAACTGGGACCTGAATGGTTTCAAGATCAGTGTTGAGGTATGTATAGGAATTGTGAAGAATTCCCATTAATTGATTTGTTTCGGCTAAAAAGGCCTTTAATATAATGTTTCCAGTTGTTTATTAGAATATCTTGTGTGGGTACTTTAATGACTGCTCATCTTAATTGCTCTGTATGTTAAGATAACCTTACTCTTTGAGAGATCTTTAACCGTTAATCAGCACAGCCCTGGAATTTTTTGGAGATCCTGCAAAATTTTTTCCCCTCTTGTTATGGAAAATTTTTGTAGATATGAAATGTGATAGAAGCTTCTTGCCAGTGGTTAAAACCCCAAAAATTTGTGTTTTCATGCTTATTTTAGTTAAGTGATTTAAGGCTTGATATGGAAAGATGTACCTTATTGTTTGAATGAGGTTGGGAAGAAGCAACACAATGTATGGTTGCTTGTAGAAGTTAAGAGGTTAGAGGAAATTCATGTTTGAAGTACTTTCATTTTAATGGCTCATTTTCCCAAAATCTCTCTTCTCAAGGAAGTGCTATATTACCCATTACTTCACTGTCTTTGGTAAATTTTACCATAAAGAGGTACCTGAGAATTTCTAGATTGGGATCATGTTGTCTGAGTGTGGTTAAGAGAATTGAAGAGGATGTGCTCAAATGGTCTGGACATTTGGATAGAATTAGTGAAGAAAGTTTGACAAGAGAGGATGAGTCAAAAGTAGAAGAAACCCTCAAGAACTATGAAACCAAATTGGAGATGGAAGGGTGCAGTGGAAAGATTTTAAGCAATTAGGGCCTGAACATGCTGGAGGGTGAAAGGCGAGCAAGTGGATAGAATGAAATGGAATATGTTATATTGGGGTCAACATACTGTTAGTGGAGTGAACCCAGGAGTGTGAAGCTTCCAGGATAAGCAATGGAAATGTCTGTGGGACCTTGTAGGAGCTGTGGTTTGCATTACACATGAAAACTAGAGAATGGGTATGATTGGATTTAGCTTGTTTTTCGTCTGTTCCTAGAGCTGACATGAGAAACTGATCAAGTGTAAAGAAAGTGTTGTCCATGTAGTACTTTTCAAGTACAGAAAGTTTCTTCATTTGTACCTGAGACCAAGAGAGGTTTAAAAAGGACACCTTAGTTTTTACTGTGTATAAAGTAGTTCTGAAATGGACATCTGCATTTTTTCCATGTTATGGATTTATTGAACTTTTGATTAAGTTGCCTCACTGAGTGAAACTAATGCACATTTTTTGTTTTTCCCTTGATACTTATTAGATGTATTATGGTTTGCAGATATATTTTTACAGCAAGTAGGTGTAATATTGGTTGCAATGATATGTTTTAACTTTAACAGCAATCTACTGGTGAAAAGCGTGCTGGTGGAATGGGTGGCATGGGTCGAGGAGGCATGGGTGGATTCCGTGGACGAGGTGGTCCCATGAGAGGTAGAGGCATGGGCCGCCCTGGACCATATGACCGTAGACCCCCAATGGGTGACCGTTATGGGCCGCCACCCCCAGGTCCACCACCAGCACCTCCCATGAGAAATGGATATTATGATGATTATGAACGCCGTGAACGCCGTCCCCTTCCACCAGGCGGAGCCTTAGACAGGCGACCTCCACCACCAATGCCAAGAGAACCAGCATACAGGGACCCTTATGATCGATATGACTCTTATGATCGCATGCCTCCTCCCCCCATGGGACGCCGCACTCCTCCACCAATGGACCGCCGACCTCCTCCTCCTCCAATGGGATATGATCGCAGGGATGACCTATATGGAGATATGTATGGACCAAGGCCTGAGTATGTATCACCCCTATCCTTTTAATGTTTTTTTTTTATTTTAAGAGCATGATCAGTTTTTTATTGTGATGCGTACCTTGCTTATTGATTGGGTATGGAAAGGTAAGGATAGAGTGAAATTTATTTTAGTTGCTTGGATTAGAACATGCAGGAAGGGGAGGCATGCATGGGATTTATGAATTGGAGGGATGTGGAAGTGAAAGCTTTGGTAGGCTTGTGGGAGGGAGCGAAGGTTCTGGGAGTAGTTAAGAGTGTGTGGAAAGAGAGCATTATCTTGGGAGCAGAAAATGGGTATATATCATAGTCATTCTATCAATATTATTTGGTTTTCAGGCATAGGATATAGATAGGGTTGTGCGGAGGAGGGTGGATGTGTTGGAAATTAAATTTTTGAGGACTGAGGTGGTTTGATTAAGAAATGAGAGGGTAAGAGAGATGTGTGGAAATAAAAATTGTGTGGTTAAGAGAGCAGAAGAGGGTGTGTTGAAATGATTTGGACATATGGAGAGAATGAGTGAGGAATGGTTGATAGAGGATGTGTTAGAGGGGAAGGGAACAAGAAAAAGCAGGTGACCTATTTAGAATTGGAAGGATGGAGTGAAAAGTATTTTGAGCAGGAGGGTGAATGGCATGCAAGGAATAGTGAATTGGAGTGCGTGCTGTCAGTGTATTGAACCACTGCCTGTGAAATGTTTGGGGAAAACAGTGGAAAGGTCATTGGGGCCTGGATGTGGATAGGGAGCTGTGGTTAGGTGCATTACACATGATAGCTAGAGAGAGAGTTTGAATGAGTTTTATTTTTATTTTTTTCCTGGTGTCACTTCACCGGTGCAGGGGGTAGTGATGCTGCCCCCTTTAGGGCAGGGTGGCGCTGGTAATGGATGAAGGTAAATGAGTATATGTACATGTGTATTTATGCATGTATATATGTTTTTATTTATTTATATATTTATTCATTTCAGAGGATGTGTGGATCAGGTGTTTGCTTTGAAGAATGTATGTGAGAAATACTTAGAAAAGCAAATGGATTTGTATGTAGCATTTATGGATCTGGAGAAGGCATATGATAGAGATGCTCTCTGGAAGGTATTAAGAATATATGGTGTGGGAGGCAGGTTGTTAGAAGCAGTGAAAAGTTTTTATCGAGGATGTAAGGCATGTGTACGTGCAGGAAGAGAGGAAAGTGATTGGTTCTCTGTGAATGTAGGTTTGCGGCAAGGGTGTGTCTCCATGGTTGTTTAATTTGTTTATGGTTGGGGTTGTTAGGGAGGTGAATGCAAGTTTTGGAAAGAGGGGCTAGTATGAAGTCTGTTGGGGATGAGAGAGCTTGGGAAGTGAGTCAGTTGTTGTTCGCTGATGATACAGCGCTGGTGGCTGATTCATGTGAGAAACTGCAGAAGCTGGTGACTGAGTTTGGTAAAGTGTGTGAAAGAAGAAAGTTAAGAGTAAATGTGAATAAGAGCAAGGTTATTAGGTACAGTAGGGTTGAGGGTCAAGTCAATTGGGAGGTAAGTTTGAATGGAGAAAAACTGGAGGAAGTAAAGTGTTTTAGATATCTGGGAGTGGATCTGGCAGCGGATGGAACCATGGAAGTGGAAGTGGATCATAGGGTGGGGGAGGGGGCGAAAATCCTGGGAGCCTTGAAGAATGTGTGGAAGTCGAGAACTTTATCTCGGAAAGCAAAACTGGGTATGTTTGAAGGAATAGTGGTTCCAACAATGTTGTATGGTTGCGAGGCGTGGGCTATGGATAGAGTTGTGCGCAGGAGGATGGATGTGCTGGAAATGAGATGTTTGAGGACAATGTGTGGTGTGAGGTGGTTTGATCGAGTAAGTAACGTAAGGGTAAGAGAGATGTGTGGAAATAAAAAGAGCGTGGTTGAGAGAGCAGAAGAGGGTGTTTTGAAATGGTTTGGGCACATGGAGAGAATGAGTGAGGAAAGATTGACCAAGAGGATGTATGTGTCGGAGGTGGAGGGAACAAGGAGAAGTGGGAGACCAAATTGGAGGTGGAAAGATGGAGTGAAAAAGATTTTGTGTGATCGGGCCTGAACATGCAGGAGGGTGAGAGGAGGGCAAGGAATAGAGTGAATTGGATCGATGTGGTATACCGGAGTTGACGTGCTGTCAGTGGATTGAATCAGGGCATGTGAAGCATCTGGGGTAAACCATGGAAAGCTGTGTAGGTATGCATATTTGCGTGTGTGGACATATGTATATACATGTGTATGGGGGTGGGTTGGGCCATTTCTTTCGTCTGTTTCCTTGCGCTACCTCGCAAACACGGGAGACCGACAAAAAAAAAAAAAAAAAAAAAAATACATGCTGCCTTCATCCATTCCTGCCACACATGAAATGACACCCCCATTCCCCTGCGTACCTGTGAGGTAGTGCTAGGAAAGTACATCAACAAAGGCCACATTCGTCCACACTCAGTCTCTAGCTGTCATGTGTAATGCACCAAAACCACAGCTCCCTTTCCACATCCAGGCCCCACAAAACTTTCCATGATTTACCCCAGACGCTTCACATGCCCTGGTTCAATCCATTGACAGCACGTCGAACCCGGTATAATACATTGTTCCAATTCACTCTTCCTTGCATGCCTTTCACCCTCCTGTATGTTCAGGCCCAAATCGCCCATAATCTTTTTCACTATCCTTCCACCTCCAATTTGGTCTCGCTTCTCCTCGTTCCCTCCACCTCTGCCACGTATATCCTCTTTGTCAATCTTTCCTCACTCATTCTCTCCATGTGACCAAACCATTTCTATACATTTTATTTATTTTGTATTTATAAAATTGGAGGTCGAAAGATGGAGTGAAAAAGATTTTGAGTGATCTGGGCCTGAACATGCAGGAGGGTGAAAGGCGTGCAAGGAATAGATTGAATTGGAATGATGTGGTATAGCGGGGTCGACGTGCTGTCAATGGATTGAACCAGTGCATGTGAAGTGTCTGGGGTAAACCATGGAAAGTTGTGTGGGGCCTGGATGTGGAAAGGGAGCTGTGATTTCGGTGCATTATTACATGACAGCTAGAGACTGAGTGTGAATGAATGTGGCCTTTGTTGTCTTTTCCTAGCGCTACCTCGCACACATGAGGGGTGAGGGGGCTGTTTTTTCATGGGTGGCGATGGGAATGAATAAAGGCAGACTATGAATTATGTACATGTGTATATATGTATATGTCTGTGTGTGTATGTATATATGTATATGTCTGTGCGTGTATATATATATGTTGAGATGTATAGGTATGTATATTTGCGTGTGTAGACGTGTATGTATATACATGTGTATGTGGGTGGGTTGGGCCATTCTTTCGTCTGTTTCCTTGCGCTACCTCGCTAACGCAGGAGACAGCGACAAAGCAAAATAAATAAATGAATATTGTTATTATAATAAACTCACTCAGACATGTATTCACATTCATACTTGTTTTCATTCATTCCTGGCACCACCCTGGCCTGCAGGAAATGGCATTGCTGTCCCATGCTTCAGGGAGTGGATGGTTCTCTTTGTTTCCTGGCTCATCCTTGTTGATGCAGGAAAGGGCGATCAACTATAATGAAAAGATGATTATATGCATATATATATGTGGATTGGTGGAGAGAGAAGTGAAGATGTGGTGAAAGCCTTGCATAAAATGAAATGTGGCAAGGAGATTGAAGTGGACAGTACTGCAGTTGAATACCAGGGGTAACAATTGGTTGGTAGATAGGCATTTTCTTTATTTATGGATGATGTGTTGCCTGAGGATTGGCAGAATGCTATTTAGTGTCATTATAAAGGCAAGAAGGATAAAGTTGTGCTTAAACTATAGACGTTGTGTAGAGTATTAAGGGGGTGAAGGCATGTACTGAGGATCATATTGGGTAGGGGCTCTGTGATGTGAGAAGTGGTAGGGATATTTGGTTCAGGTATTTGCTTTAAAGAATGTGTGTGAGAAATAGATGGATTTGTATGTCATTTATGGAGAAAGCATTTGATAAGGGTTATATGGATGCCTTGTGGAAGGTTGTTAGAATATATACTCTGGCAGGAAAGCTGCTAGAAGCAGAAAAGTTTTTATCAAGGGTGTAAGGCATGTAGGAGCAAGAGATGATAGAATTAGTAGGTGGGAACGTTAAGGCAACAACATTATGTAGTAGTTGGTAGGAGCTAATATTTGGTTGTAGGCTCTGCAAATAGTATGCTATGGTTGCCCTCTCCCTGTGGCCTGTTGGCGGTGAGGCACTAAAGGCTAAGAAGAGGCACTGGAGTTCGTTTGTTATTGTGTGAGAATTATCATGGCCATACCCTCGAGGGAACAGGCATTGTATATATAGTTATGAAGGATTTGCATGAGTAGGAAGAGAAAAGTAAATGATTCTAAGTTAAGGTTGGTCTGTGACAGGGTTGTAGTATCACTATGGTTATTCATTTTGTTTATGGATGAGAGGTGAGGTAGGTAAATGGAAGAGCCTTGGAAAGAGGGGCAGTCTGTGGGTATGAGAGGGCCTGGATATATTTGAGTGAGAAATGGCAGAAGTTAGTGACTGAGTTTGGAAGTGTGTGAAAGGAGGAAGTTGAGAGAAAATGTGAATGAAAGTAAGGTTATTAGATGTAATGGGGAAATGGCAACCAATATGAAAGAAAGATTTAAAGTGGTAGTGGAAGTGATCCTTGGAGTGGGTGAAGGTTATGGGAGCACTGAAGATTGTTTGGAAAGAGAATGTTGTTCAAGAGGGCAAAAATGGGTGTGCTTGAAGGTTTAGTTGTCCCAACAATATTATAGGCATGGGCTATAGGTAAGGCTGTGTTGAGGAGGGTGTCTCAGACGTGGGCTGTAAAAGGCTGTGTGGAGGAGGGTGGATGTGTTGGAAACTAGATGTTTGTTATTTTTTGGTGTGAGGTGGCTTGATCAAGTAGTTAATGAAGAGATAAGACAGAGGTATGGTTATGAAGAGTATGGTTGAGAGCTGAAGAGGTTGTGCTGAAATGGTTTAGACATATGGAGAGGGAGTTAGGAAAGGTTGACAGAAAATGTCAGAAATTAAGGGAACAAGGATAATGGGAAGACCAAGTTGGAGATTGAAGATGGGGTGAAGATTTTGAGTGATTTAGGCCTGAACATACAGGATGGTGAAAGGTATTAATGGGATAGTGATGTGGTATACTGGGGTTGACATATGTCAATTGAGTGAGCTAGGGCATGTAAAGTGTCTAGGGTAAACCATGGAAAGCTCTACTGGGTCTGGCTGTGGTTTCGGTGCATTACAAATGATTTACTAGAGAATGGATGTGAACATGTGGCCTTTCTAAGTGTGTCCTTAGTGCTACCTTGCTGATGCAGGAAATGGCAATCAAGTTTGAAGAAAAACGTGTGAGAAATGCTTAAAGAAACAAATGGATTTGCATGTGGCATTTATGGACCTGGAAAAAGCACATTATAGGGTTGATAGGGATAAGAATTTAGTGTGTGTGTGAGGCAAGCTGCAAGAAGCAGCGAGAAGTATTTACCAGTTTTGTAAGGCATGTGTATGAGTAGGAAGAGAGGAGGGTGAGTGATTCCAAGTGAAGGTTGTTGACACTGTGGTAGGGCCATGATGTCACCATGATTGTTCAATTTGTTAATGGATTAGGTTATGAGGGAGGTAAATGTGATCCTTGGAGAGGGGGTGAGGTGAGTAAGCAGTCTAGTCAATGAGATGGCCTGGGAAGTGAGTCACTTGTTTGCAGATAATAAAGCACTGATGGCATATTCTAATGTGAAACTGAAGTTGGTGACTTAGTTTGGAAGGATGTGCGAAAGTAGGAAGTTGACGTTAAATATGAATGTTTCTAGGTTTAATGGAGTTTAGGCACAGTTTAGTTGGTGTAAGTTTGAATGAAAAATTAGAGGAAGTGAATTGTCTTAGGAGTGGACATGGCAGGAAATGGAAACATAGAAGCCGAAGTAAGTCGTAGGGAGGGTGATTAGGGTAAATGTTTTTAGAGCACTAGAGAATGTGTGGAAAGAGATTATCGGAGGGCAAAAATGGGTATGTTTGCAGGTATAATAACCCCAACATTATATGGATGTGGGGCATGGGCTGTATGCTGAGACTGTGCGGAGGAGGGTGGATGTTTTGGAAATGAAGTGCTTGAGCACTAAATGTTGTATGATGTGGTTTGGTTAAGTAATGGAAGGGTAAGAGAGAGGTGTGGTATTAAAAGTGTAATTGAGAGAGCAGGAGAGGGCTTGCTGAAATGTTTTGGGCATATGAAGGATGAGTGAGTAAAGGTCAAGAAAGATGTATGTTTCAGAAGTTGATAGAACAGAGACCATATTGGATATAGAATGATGTAATGTAAAAGATTGTGAGTGATTAGGGCCTGTACTTGCAGGGGATGAAAGACATGCACAGGATGGTGAATTGGAATGATGTGGTGTACAGGGTTGATGGGACTGTCAGTGGACTGAAGCCTGAGGTAGGGCATTTTGAACCATTTGGTTTAAACCATGGAAAGAACTGTAGGGCTTGGTTTTGGATAGGGTGCTGTGGTTTTACTGGATTACTTTTAACAGCTAGACAAGGGGACACTAGTGTATGTGGCCTTTCTTTGTCTGTTCCTGGCGCTATCTTGCTAATGTGGGAAGCTACTAAAAGTATCATGATTTTGCCTACAGATAGATATTACAGCATGTTAATCTTACCAGCTGTTAATAATGCAGCCCATCGGGGAACTAATTCTTTTCTGGTGTGGGCATATTTTATGAAATTTTAGCTCATTTTTCAGGTGGTGCACATTAATTTGAATGTTAATTCAGGCATTTTTGTTAACCTTATTCTATTATGTGCAGGATTTGGTTTAAGGTTTTCCTGACACATTTATGGCTGTTCTCTTAGAAAGCTTTCTTGATGATCCAGTGAATACGGATTGAAGGTTTACTTTGCTGTTTATCGTCCAAAGTAGATGTGAGGATTTTTTTTCTTTAATGCGATAAATTGAATGTATTATTTGGTTTTTTCTCTTTTGTTGTTAGGTCACAAAAAATCTAAGATGACCACAGCTGTCCTGCAACTTCCTGGGGAATCATGCAGATTTAAAAAAGATATTACATTTTTTCAAGCCTTCAGTGAATGAAAGTGAGAAATTGGTTTGTAGATTTTAACCATTTTCCATCGGTGTTTCCATTAACATGACCTCTTTGGTACTCCAAACATGCGAGAAGTGAGCCCAAAAGGACTAAGATAGAATGAGAAAGACGAGCCCTATACAGGAGGCGAAAAAAAATTGGAGAACTTCTAGAAAAGCCACAGATCACCCAACAAAGAAAAGAAAATCTATCAAATGAACTGATGGTCCTAGAGCATAAACTCAAAATGTTGTATGAAAGACGGGAAAAGGAAGAAGAGGAAAGAGCTAATCTTGAGATAAGAAATAACCCAAAATACTTTTCTCTGGTAAGTTTAATGGGAGCGTGGTGATGGAGTGGATGGTGGTATGTACTGAAGATCATAACATGGAGGAACATTGCGATTTTAATGGTGGTGGAGGATGTATGAGTATGGTATTTGATTTTGAGAAATAGAGGGTTTGTAGGTGGCATTTTTGTATCTGGAAAAAGTGTATTATAGGGTTTTTTAGAGATGCTTTGTGGAAGGTGGTATGAATATATCCTTTGGAAGGAGAAGTACTTGAGTGAGGCAGTGAGGAGCTGGCAACAAAAGAGTAAGACTTGTGCAGGTTGGAAGAGAGGAGGAAAAGAGTGGCTCCAGGTGAAGTTTGGCAAGTGAGGAGAATATGTGCATGTTGGGATTGTGAGTTTCACTTGCTGCTTTTAGATGACAAGGTAATATGAGATTTGAGTGAGAGTAGAAACTGGTGTCTGAATTTGGGAGAGAAAAGAAAATAGGAGATTAAACATGAATGAGAGGAAGGTAATTAGGTTTAACATTGAGAGATTGAGGTAATTTGGAGTAAGTAAATTGTTTTAGTTACCTTGGAGTGGACACAGTAGCAGTTCGAAGTTGGGAGCTGAAAAGTGTGTTGGAGAGGGTAAGGGTAAGGA
This sequence comes from Panulirus ornatus, assembly GCF_036320965.1. Lineage (NCBI taxonomy): Eukaryota > Metazoa > Arthropoda > Malacostraca > Decapoda > Palinuridae > Panulirus > Panulirus ornatus. The sequence continues at coordinate 56,679,107 of NC_092235.1, read as the reverse complement.
TGTGGGGCATGGATCTTTGAAAATGATAAAAAAAAAAACGGAATGGGTTGAACATTTTTTAAGTGAAATATTTTTATCATTGGTGTGAGGAGGTTGATCAAATAAGAAGTGGTTGGTTGTGAGATCATGTTAGTAAGAAAGTGGAAGAGGATGTCAAAATGATTTTAACATGAGAGGACGTCTAGGGGTATTGATTTTTGGTATAGGATGGAAATGGAGGTGAGAGGATTGAGAGAAATTTTCTCTTAGCGTTCAGAGCGTGAACATAGAGGAAGGATCTATGTTTGAACTAATGCACATGAAGTGGTTAGGGGAAACCTTGTAAAGCTCTCTGGGGCCTGGTTGTGGATGGTAGGCTCTGGTTTGCATGCATTTTACACAACGGTTAAGAGTTGATGCAATTGAAAAAAGGCCATCCTTTGTCTGTTCTTAAGACCTGCTCACTGATGTAAGATACTGGAAATAAGTAAGGAAATTATCTTCATTCATAAGCAGAATGCAAATATAAAGGGCCACAAACTTCATTGGGCCCCGAGAAACGAGCGTAATTTTACAAATGACTTGCAGGACTTCAGTGCTGCTGCTTAGTACCTCCCCCTTCACAGGCCACCACTGGCAGGGACAATTCCATACAGTGGTTCCCAGAGACAATGGGGCTCTCAGTTTGGTCAGAAAAACAAAAATTTCAGTACCCCTCGAGTATTTGTCAGTTTTAAAATCTTCCTAGATGGAGTTGTATAATTCCCCCTTCTTTTCTGCCTAAAGATGAAATAGCGTGGTCACCATGGTAAGGCAGGGTGAGACTTCCTTACTCTCAAAAACTACAGTATCCTGTAGTCTAGAGGCACATGATAGGGTAGACTTTCAAAGTTTTGAGATGTAGGGAAAGGAATGGTTATCAAAATGGTCCACCATTGAGTTGCCAATGTCCACATAGTAATCATGTGATGTAGCAGCTTGCCACGTATTGCAGGTCCTTATTAGTGGTGTGTTTACACAAGCAGTCAGGTTTTTGGAGCAAAAACCATAACAATATCTATAGAAAGGGGAAATAGACCTAACTTTGGTGTAGCACAAGTTTTGCTGTTTATAAGTCGGAACACTTTCGACTCAACTGTAAAGTAAGGATGCAGAGCTTAAAATGCCCTTGACAGGAGAGCAGTACACCATACATAGATAGATTAATCCTTTTTATGAATAGAGCAACTGTTCAGAAGAACAAATTTTGACATCTAAACAGGATTGCAAGAGTGAGTAGATTGATAGTGATGGAAGAGACTGAATGCAGAATAAGTGAGGAGCAGAGTGGATTTAGAATAGTAGGTTGATCAGATTTTTGCATAGAATAACTGGAAAGGCATCTAGCAGTAGGTAAGAAACTGTAGAAAGCCTTTTTTGGGTGTTAAGTATATTTGGTGAAGGGGACAACTGTTGGATGGTGTGAAAACCTATGGAAGAGAAAATGCATGTGTATGGGCGATTGAAGAGTTGAGCAAAAGTTTTTATGTACACTTGAGTGTGAGGCTGGGCTGTGTGACGTCACTATATATGATTTCGCAATCTTGCAAGGAAGCTTTTTTTACCAGTCACCTTTTATGTGGTCTGAATTAACTGCCATGTGGGTGTGTGTGATAGAATGTGTGGCAAAACTTTGGTGAGGAGCAGTGGGTGGAGTAAGTTTGTTCCTGCAGGTCAGTCTTGCAGTTACCATTGTATGTTGATCTGTGCAATTGGATATATATCTGGTCCCCTTGTTGTCTTTGTTGATATGGCTTCCAAACATCTAGCAATGCCCTCTCCTAACCCAGAACAAGCAGGTAAACAGAACCTCTCAGACATTAGAAACGAAGTTAGAAATGTTATCAATGTGCTGATGCTGGTGATGGAGCATCTGTATGGTGGGAAGTGCAATGAAACTTAAACTTAAGTAAAGAGTGGCATTTGGAGTAAGCATGTGTCCTGGGTGAAGCGCACACGTTGCTGCCAGTGGGCCAGTCATGCAGTTACCCTCATGGTGTGAATGTGCTTCATGTGCAATTTCGATATACACGCAAATGTGATTTTCCTTTAACCCTGTGTGTCTGTTTATTAATATGGCATCCAAACATCTGGCACCAACTCTTACCTCAAACCCAGCAGTTAAACAAGAGAACCTCTGACCTTACAAATTAAGCTAGAAATTTTATGACATGCTGAGATTCGTGAGGGAGCATTGGCTTGGTAGAAAATACCCCAAAATTTCAGATGGGTTGGTAATGAGGAGTTAGTATAGGTCGTGGGTGGAGCACACTTTATTCTTACCAGTGGGTCAGTCTCACATTTACCAATGTTGGGTTGGGTTCTGTGCTACTTTTGAGAGTTTACTGCAGCCCACTGTTTGTGTTTGTTAATATGGCATCCATACACCCACCAACAATCTGCAGAACTGGCAGATAAATGGAAGAGAACCTCTCTTGACATTAGAAATGAAGCTAGAAGTCTTACGATTCAGTGATGCTGTTGATGAAGCGTTAATGCTTGGGCCTGTTTACAAGCTGGGTGAATTCCTAAATCTTGAAGCTTGAAATGAAGAAAAAGCAGTCGTAGTAACCTTCAGCTCAGGTTTAAAGTTTTGAAGATATATATATGAATGTTTATTTAAAGAAGACAATATTTTTGAGCCAGCCATTTCAGGCAGGTAAAGGATGGCTAAATAAGTTCATTTGACATTAGAAACTTCATAATGTGAAGATAAACAGTAGAATGTGCTAGTGCTGACCATAAAGCTCCTGCACACTTTCCAGTTTTTTCTTAATTGGTTTGCTATATATGACTTACCTTTGTGCAATGTTTTTTGCAGAACATAACCCATGCATAATTTCAGGGATTGGTTAACATGAGAGATGAAAGCAAAATAGGGAAAGGTGTGCAAAGATGGATTATGTTGCAGAGTCATTGTGGCTAGTGACAAGCTTGTTTGTGGCTGATACTTAGCTGTGTACAGAGTGACGAGTTGCAGAAGGTTGTGTGTAAGTTTAGACCATTGAAAGTTACTGCAAGTAATGATGTTTTAAAGGAAACTGTGAAAGCCTAAATTTTGCAGAGCTCCTTAGATTGAGAAAAAATCATACTTTACTGTGTTATAGATAAGGGGGAGAAGGGCTGGAAGAGTGACTACTTGATTATTGGGAGCTGTTTCAGGTACATTGATGATATGGAGGTAAAGGTTAAGAAAACATAGCATTACAGGTTAGCTGAGTAATTGGGTTTCTTAATAGAATAATGAAGGGTAGAGGTGCAAGTATGAAAGTAAAGATAGGATTAAGGGACAGCATAGTTCTCTCGACCCTGCCACTTGCAGCTGAAACATGGACATTAGATGAGTCACAGAGGTCAAGCATCCAGGCTTTGGGAAAAATCTATTTGAGAGGATCATATGGTTTGACTAGATGGAATGAGGAAATGAATAAGGGGTTTTATAAGAGATTTGGGATGGCAGGGAATAAGTGGAAAGAATTGTGAAGTGGTAGATTGGGTGAAATGTTATACTTTCAGGTGGTTTGGGCATGTGGAATTAATTCAAGACTGGTAGCTGACATGGGGATGTATTATATTGTGATTTTGAAATGTGATACTTTCAGGTGGTCTGGGCATTTAGAAATAATGCAAGACTAATAGTTTACATGGAAATTGTATAATGTGATTTAAGAGAATGGCCTGTGACTTTGGAAATGAATAGAGTGGAAGAGTTCTGGAGCAAGAGCAGTGATGGAAGATTTTGTGGGCATGGTGTATGCTAGGTGGGTATGTTCAGATATGGATAAGTGGAGAGACTTAACTATTCCTTTGCTGGGAGCTTCTGGCTGTAATGGACATCAGAGTAACAGAATACAGTAGACTGCCAAGAGGGGATGAGTTATTGTAAAAATAAGAAATACCTTTCTTGTGAATATTGAATAACACTGGAAAATTTGGTAAAAACTGATGGACATTAGATATTAGACCTTGTCATCTTATTAAAGCTTACAGTGGTCTTACTGTAAGTAGTGTGGAATACAGTACAAAAAGGAATCATTATACAAATTAATGTTACATTCTGGGTTTGTTATGAAGAAAGTGCAATTCAAGTGGTCTTACTGTAAGTAGTGTGGAATACAGTACAAAAAGGAATCATTATACAAATTAATGTTACATTCTGGGTTTGTTATGAAGAAAGTGCAATTCAAGTGAATGATATATGCATTTGGTATTACCTTTATATGTTCTTAATGAAGAATGTGTGGAAGTCGAGAACATTATCTCGGAAAGCAAAAATGGGTATGTTTGAAGGAATAGTGGTTCCAACAATGTTGTATGGTTGCGAGGCATGGGCTATGGATAGAGTTGTTCGCAGGAGGATGGTTGTGCTGGAAATGAGATGTTTGAGGACAGTGTGTGGTGTGAGGTGGTTTGATCAAGTAAGTAACGTAAGGGTAAGGGAGATGTGTGGAAATAAAAAGAGCGTGGTTGAGAGAGCAGAAGAGGGTGTTTTGAAGTGGTTTGGGCACATGGAGAGGATGAGTGAGGAAAGATTGACCAAGAGGATATATGTGTCGGAGGTGGAGGGAGCAAGGAGAAGAGGGAGGCCAAATTGGAGGTGGAAAGATGGAGTGAAAAAGATTTTGTGTGATCGGGGCCTGAACATGCAGGAGGGTGAAAGGAGGGCAAGGAATAGAGTGAATTGGAGCGATGTGGTATACCGGGGTTGACGTGCTGTTAGTGGATTGAATCAAGGCATGTGAAGCGTCTGGGGTAAACCATGGAAAGCTGTGTAGGTATGTATATTTGCGTGTGTGGACGTATGTATATACATGTGTATGGGGGGGGGTTGGGCCATTTCTTTCGTCTGTTTCCTTGCGCTACCTCGCAAACGCGGGAGACAGCGACAAAGTATAAAAGAAAATATATATATATATATATATATATATATATATATATATATATATATATATTTGTGTGTGTGTGTGTTTTATTTATTTTTTTATTGTTATTTGCCATTTACCTCTTTAGCGAGGTAGCATCAAGAACGGAGGATGAGCCTTAGAGGAAAAAAAATTCTCACCTGGCCCCCTTCTCTTTTCCTTCTTTTGAAAAAATAAAAACTGGAGGGGAGGATTTTTAGCCCTCTGCTCCAACCCTTTTTAGTTGCTTTTAAGACACTCAAGGAATATGTGGGAAGTATTCTTTTTCCCTAATTCCCAGGGACTAAACCAGGGATTGTGAAAGGTCTGTGGGGCCTGGGATGTGGATAGGGAGCTGTGGTATCAATACATTACACATGACAGCTAGAGACTGAGTGTGAATGAATGTGGCCTCTTTTGCTTGTTTTCCTGGCGCTACCTCACTGACGCAAGGGTTGGCGATGCTGTTCCCTGTGGGGCAGGGTGGCACCAGGAATGGATGAAGACAAGCAAGTATGAATATATTGGTGTGTATATATGTATTTGCTGGGAGCGGGGGGCTGGAAATCCTCCCCTCTCGTTTTTTTATTTTTTTTTTTTTAATTTTCCAAAAGAAGGAACAGAGAAGAGGGCCAGGTGAGGATATTCCCTCAAAGGCCCAGTCCTCTGTTCTTAACGCTACCTCGCTATCGCGGGAAATAGCGAATAGTATGAAAAAAAAAAAAAAAAAAAAAAAAGAAAAGAAAACATTGAATCTTCATGCAGAGCCAAAACTCTCCTTAAGGATTGACCATCAGACTTCCAAACGGTAATTTACTAATTAAACAAAAATCTCCCTATGTTGAGAAGTATGGCAGATATCACCACAGGATTTAGGGGGTTGTTGACAGCATGCCTGCACACTGCCCCAGGTTTGCATTCTGATAACTTCCCCCATAAGGAAATGCAAAGCATCTTTTGCATGAGCAAATGAATATCCAGTGAAGGATAAATCAAGATTGCTGCATTGTCCCTTAGGATTTAAGGTTGACAAACATTGCTTCAGTCCACAAAGGTGTAAGCAAAGCAATACCAGGAGACTTCCAGCTGACAGTGCTGACATAAAACTCTGATTCCTTAGATTAGAGTTGTCTAGGGATATATCCCATAACATAATATTTTTATGGTAAGATCTTCCTTTTAGGTTCTTGACTGCTAATTTTGTGCTGTTGAGGCTCTGGAGAAGTACTGCTGACATGGTTTACACAAATTGCGAAAGCGTGTGATAGATGTGACCGTGGTATCTTACGAAGTTTGTAAGATAAGAACAGTGGGAAAACTGGGAAATGTATACAAATCTGTTCCCAAGAACTGTAATTGCTCCACTCTTGTTCCTGTCTTATAACAGACAAGTATAGTCTTCTGCAGGTGCTAGAATAGGTATTAAATTCACCTAAGCACAGGATGAAGAAAGGCTACAGAGATAATACGGCTATGGGGAAGAACATGGTTTTCATTGGGGATAAGTATTAACTCTTATAGGGCCAAAAATGATGTAATCAAAAATGCTAAATATCTGTCAGAAGACAGTGGGATGGATCCTATGGGCTTTCAAGATGATAATGGTACTTTTCATGGTGCTAATTCTTTCACACAATATTACTGTATTTTAACATGTTTGTGCAAGGTATTTGAAATTGCATGTTTTGAAGGCGTTTAAAGATCTTTTTTGGGTCATATAATCGCAAGCTCTAGTGAGTAGAGCACAGATGGGCAGGATATAGTGTACATACTTGGAAGATCTGAGAGGGCCTGGTCCCTGAATTATTCTCAAAATTCCTATTTTGTAACAACAGGTATGGAAGCTGTAAAATACTATAAAATAAGATGCAGTTTATTTGAAAATAGAAAATGCCTTAAACTTTCAGGGTACAGGAGTGCCCAGGACTACCCCAGGTACATTCTAGGTTTTGTAAGTGATTATATTCTGGAACTTGGCATTTGCAAAAGATGTGTGGATTGCTTTTATTTAGGCCCAAAAGTGGTATGAATTAGGGCATTTCTAGTACGTTAACAAAGTATGGTTCTTGGACTGTGCTGCCTCATTTACTATGAGCAGGCTTAATTGTTTGTGTTTTAAAATTTTGTAGCTTTTTGATGAAACTCATGCAGTTACACTCGTAATTGTGAAAATAACTGGGATTTCATCATAGCTGCTCTCACTGGTGTCAAAGGGATCCTTAACCTGACGTGGCTCCATAGGAAAGCAGGCTTGATTTTGTTTTTCTTTTTGGTGCTCATGGTTTACTGGCATACCCCAGTTGGAAAATAGGATATTAACCTTTCCTTAAAAATTAAGATGGCATAATAATTGTTATTGAAGGGATGAATCACTGTTCCGACCTTACAACTAAACAAACTCGTTCACCATTAAGTTTGTTGATCGTGTACAAGACTTGTACTTGCATTGTAGCAAGTGTGACCTGCTAATCCCAGCATTGATAGGTGATGAGGGAACGGTTTTCTCTGCCCAAGAGGTGTCCAGATTGTTCAGGTGCATGTACATGGTAAACAGATGTTCTGCAGTGGAGTAAACTATGAAAAGGGCATTTGCTAAATGGTAGGAAAAGCTCCCAAAGTGTTGTAGTGGCTTCAGTTGAGTTGTCATCTATGACATACCAAAGACCTTACAGTGCACACCCAGTTCAACTTTTGGGTGGGGGTAGATTAATTTTAAAGCACACAGGCTAAAAGTCGACATTATACCCCTTGTGCATTCATATTTTTAGGTCATTTACATTCCCAAATAACCATTCTTAATACTTCTATTGAAATTTTATGAATAAACATACATTTCTCATTGACATGTATTATAGAATTGGTTATAAAATTCCTACAGGAGGTAAGGTGCTCAACAAGATATAATGAACTTCTCTTGAAAACTTACTTGAAGATATATTTTACAGAATGAGGAAGAAAATAGATTGAAAATGGAAATAACGTTACCTTGCTAATGCGGGAAATGGCGAATGTGTGTGAAAATATATGTTTATATGCTCTCCGAGATAACTTCTTGCCCTCCACACATTCTTCAACGCTCCCAGAATCTTCGCCCCCTCCCCTCCACCCTGTGACTTGTCACTGCTTCCATGATTCCATCCGCTGCCTAAATCCACTCGCGGATATCTAAAACACTTCACTTTTTCCACTTTCTATCCATTCAAACTTACTTCCCAATTTACTTGTCCCTCAGCCCTAACCTCCTAATTTACATGTCCCTCAGCCTTACTGAACCTAATCACTTTGCTCTTATTCACATTGACTCAGCTTTCTTTCACACACTTTGCCAAACTTTCACCCACTTCAGTTTCTCACATGAATCGGCCACCAGTGCTGTATCATCAGCAAACAACAACTGACTCACTTCCCAAGCCCTCACATCCAGAACAGACTGGATACTTGCCCATCTCTCCAAAAACTCTTGCATTCACCTTGCTAACTATGCCATCATAAACAAATTAAACAACCATGGAGACATCATGCACCCATGTCACAAACGCCCACACATGCATATATACATACCTAATACAGTTCAATGTATACATACATATACATACACAGACATATACATATATACACATGTACATTTTCATGCTTGCTGCTTTCATCCATTCCTTTCGCCACCCTGCCACACATGAAACAGCACCCCTCTCCTGTGCATGCGTAAGGTAGCGCTAGGAAAAGATGACAAAGGCCACATTCATTTACACTCAGTCTCTATCTGTCATGTGTAATGCACGGAAAACATGTGTATATTATCCCTTGGGATAGGCGATAAATAATGCTTCCCATGTATTCCTTGCTTGTCGTAGAAGGCGACTAAAAGGGGAGGTAGCGAGGGCAAGAGATCCTCCCCTTTCATTTTTAATTTTCTAAAAGAAGAAACAGAGAAGTGAGCAAAGTGAGAATATTCCTTTTAAGACTCGGTCCTCTATTCTTAATGCTACCTCGCAAACGCGGGAAATGCGAATGTATAAAAAGTGATATATATGTTGTTATTACTATCACTATTATAGATAATTGCCTATGTGGACAAAATTACTGAATGCTTTAATGATATTAGTGTAGCTTCATCCACCATCGTATCATTTACATTTTCTTTTAGCTCAGCTACCGTATAATTGGCACTGATTACTGTAGGACACTTATATTCAGGTTTTAAACAAGAAAATCTTTGATAATTTCACTTGAATAATTCTAACTCAAAAATTAGTTTGTATTTTGAGCTGGTGGGTCATTATTGCATTTGTAAAATTTTTTGATTTCTGCCAACCATAAATTTGGAATTAGTACCTCAGGCTTTTTGACTTACGACAATTTGCTTCACTGCATCTCATTAATATAGCAAATTGAAGCTGCAAAAAAAAAAAAAAAATCATTGGAGAGTTAAAATGTTAGAAAATATGGTTTTTAATTATTCTTTAAAATATCTTTTAAATTGTATGTTTGTTTTTATTTTAAAGTTTGTTACTTGATGTTGAAAATGCCTGCTTGTTTGGATTTGAAAAATGGTTTCATTTGGCCTATTAAATGAATGTAATTTGGCCTTCAGTTATTGTGTGAAACCAGGGCCCTCAGTTCACAAACAAACCATGACATTCATTGTCATGTACTATTTAAGCCAATTGGTTAGGCATCCAAGTCTCTAAGTCCTTTCATTACGTATTGAGCGTTTTAGTAGAGAAAAAGTAGTTTTATTTGGTGCTTAAAAAATTGTGCTGTGAAATTTCGAGAATATATGTACTTGCATATTTTGAAATCATTATGCATTGAAAGCTTAGTACCATGAAAATTGATTAGAAGTCTGTAATAACTGATTATGTAAGTGATGCAGGATTGAAGAACCTTCTTCATTTCTTTGATAAGTATTTTTTTTTGTTCTCGCCACCGTTTTCTTATACCTAACTGGATAGGCTTAGATAGGCATGACCATTGTTTTCTAATGTTCAGATGTGAAAACATGAAGTCTGTTGGTTTGAGTAATGAAAGGTACATTTGAAAATTTACAGAAGTCGTTAAACTGGTTGATGCTTGGAGTAAGATTTATTGACTGCTTAAAATTTTGATAGTAAAAGAAATTGGTGGTTCTATTTTATTTTTCCCTTGAATTTTGGTTTTTATGGATTTTCTATAATAACTTTCAGGCGTGACATTTATGGAGGGGGTAGAGATATGTTCCCTCCACGTGGTAGATCTCCACCTCGCCGTAGTCCTCCACGTCGGTAAGTAAACCATCCCACCCAATTGGAAAATGACGTGTAAATTACCAATAATGAAAAATGTAATTTTTTGGACCATAAATTAATTCCTTTGTGTGTTGCAGTGTTTAAGGAAAATAATCGCTAGCTCTTTTAGTAATCGATAATTTAAGAGAGGATTAAGGTAAATGTTGCGATACCTTATCGTTTTATCATTAAAGTTAAGTCTTGATTATATTTACGAGTTAAATGCTTGCGAATTTTGTGTGTAACTCATGACAACTTATTTTGAACTCGAAAGTGATTTGAATGTTTTCATGTTCTCTTGTAGCTACCCCGGTCCTCCCCGTGACATGCCCCCCCGACGCTTTTAGATGCGAAGTAGAAGCTGACAGCGACGTGTGCATGCATCGATAATCAGATCTTGGTGGCAGATGCATTATCAGTATAAAATCATGAATATTTCCTGTTGAGGATTTAGACGTATGAAGTCTTTTGATTCATGATTGCGTAACTTCATTGAACAAACATGATGACTTTAAGTTTTTCATAAAAAAAGGTCGATATTGTTTACTTTAAGTGTACTGCGTACCAATAAATATTATTTTTAAGGAAACTATAGAATGTTTTTTTAAGTACTCCTTGCGACCTGAAATGTATACCACCACCACCAACTCGAACAAATCACCAAGAATTCTGATTAAAAAGCCCAAACAAATATATGGAGCAGTCCAGCGACAGGTATCCAGGTAAGAACCACCAGTCACGTGAGGCGACTTTTTAGTTGTCATTTGCTTCAGTATCCTTGCCTCATCGTTTGTAGTTCACAGTAGGACCTAGACATGTCTTGGGCCAGATGCTGTACGACCAACCACCCCCACTGTTCACAAGCATCGTAAGCGACCAGACTTGTGATGGCGATGATGTGAACGCATGCTAGAGGCCCGAGGCAGCGCCGGCCGGGAACATCTCTAGCAGGTGGAGCGTGTGAGCATGAACGAGATGTGAATCAGGTGTTCGAGTGCCCGGACTTGCTCTTGGACTCTCACTCGTCTGACACACATTCGTCTGTCAGTGCGATTGGCAGGTTAGCTGTTAATGGGCAACTAAGGGAGGCGGTGCCCTAACCAACGTCTGTTGACTCTTGCATGTCTTACCTCACTTATAGGTTATACTTAGGATTAAGTACAGTCTGTAACTAGTATGCTCTTCTGTGAGTACATCATCCAAAGCTTTACACTTAATCCATCGCATCACTTAAGATACCCATCTTTACTATCTAAGAACTACATGCCATCACTCGACTCCTCTCTGGCAAGAGTTACCGACTGCGTACCTGTCTCTTCACTAAGCAGAGCAGTGCCTAGCTTAATGACAGTCTGCGGTGGTAATTTCAACGCCTTGATACTTCCATCATGTACTCATATATCTGTGCTTGGATTTTCTTTTAAGTCGTACCTGTCAGAACATATACGTACTAGTTAAACTTTAGAGGATACCACTTAATAGGGTTTTGTTTTCGCTCTTTAGTATCGTACTCAGGACGAATCTTGCTTTTCGATTTATCCCTTTTGATATTACTAATGAACGTTCAGTAAAGCTTCCCTGCCCTTTCAGAAGCCTAAGCTACCCTTAGATTTCCCGCGATTTCTATACCTCGATTACTTAAAGAAGGTTTTGCGCTAGCTTTTAGTACCCAATATTTTTTTTTTAAATGTTTATTGCTTAGAATTAATCTTACAATTTTTATTTAGGTACAAGCTGGACATGGTTGGTAGATGAGCTGATTATGTGGAGAGATGAAAGCTAGTCTGGGTTTATGCAGCCTTCATCAGCAGGCGCAGTTGCTAGTTCGAGCATCGCAACACTTGTGCACCAGCCGTGTGGCCTGATTGGTACGTATTTTTGAATGCATGGTTATTGTGCTGAATTCCCTTGAATCTACTTAACTCTAAAGTTGTGCATCCATTATTCTTAATGGCAAAACATTTCTTGATTTGGAAATATCCTTATAGGTCAGATTTATGTGCACTAACTGTAAATAGTGGGATAAAAGATTTTCAGGTATGGATGATGAAAGAGTAAGTGAATTATCCCCCCCCCAGTTGTGTCCCACGTTTGTGAGGTAGCGCAAGGAAACAGACGAAAGAAATGGCCCAATCCACCCACATACACATGTATATACATACATGTCCACACACGCAAATATACATACCTACACAGCTTTCCATGGTTTACCCCAGACGCTTCACATGCCCTGATTTAATCCACTGACAGCACATCAACCCCGGTATACCACATCGATCCAATTCACTCTATTCCTTGCCCTCCTTTCACCCTCCTGCACGTTCAGGCCCTGATCACACAAAATCTTTTTCACTCCATTTTTCCACCTCCAATTTGGTCTCCCACTTCTCCTCGTTCCCTCCACCTCCAACACATATATCCTCTTGGTCAATCTTTCCTCACTCATTCTCTCCATGTGCCCAAACCATTTCAAAACACCCTCTTCTGCTCTCTCAACCACGCTCTTTTTATTTCCACACATCTCTCTTACCCTTACGTTACTTACTCGATCAAACCACCTCACACCACACATTGTCCTCAAACATCTCATTTCCAGCACATCCACCCTCCTGCGCACAACTCTATCCATAGCCCACGCCTCGCAACCATACAACATTGTTGGAACCACTATTCCTTCAAACATACCCATTTTTGCTTTCCGAGATAATGTTCTCGACTTCCACACATTCTTCAAGGCTCCCAGGATTTTCGCCCCCTCCCCCACGCTATGATCCACTTCCGCTTCCATGGTTCCATCCGCTGCCAGATCCACTCCCAGATATCTAAAACACTTTACTTCCTCCAGTTTTTCTCCATTCAAACTTACCTCCCAATTGACTTGACCCTCAACCCTACTGTACCTAATAACCTTGCTCTTATTCACATTTACTCTTAACTTTCTTCTTTCACACACTTTACCAAACTCGGTCACCAGCTTCTGCAGTTTCTCACATGAATCAGCCACCAGCGCTGTATCATCAGCGAACAACAACTGACTCACTTCCCAAGCTCTCTCATCCACAACAGACTTCATACTTGCCCCTCTTTCCAAAACTCTTGCATTCACCTCCCTAACAACCCCATCCATAAACAATATAGGGTGTTTTGGTCGAGGTGGTGTGCAAAGTGAGAGGGTTAGGGAAAATGATTTGGTAAACAGAGAAGAGGTAGTAAAAGCTTTGCGGAAGATGAAAGCCGGCAAGGCAGCAGGTTTGGATGGTATTGCAGTGGAATTTATTAAAAAAGGGGGTGACTGTATTGTTGACTGGTTGGTAAGGTTATTTAATGTATGTATGACTCATGGTGAGGTGCCTGAGGATTGGCGGAATGCGTGCATAGTGCCATTGTACAAAGGCAAAGGGGATAAGAGTGAGTGCTCAAATTACAGAGGTATAAGTTTGTTGAGTATTCCTGGTAAATTATATGGGAGGGTATTGATTGAGAGGGTGAAGGCATGTACAGAGCATCAGGTTGGGGAAGAGCAGTGTGGTTTCAGAAGTGGTAGAGGATGTGTGGATCAAGTGTTTGCTTTGAAGAATGTATGTGAGAAATACTTAGAAAAGCAAATGGATTTGTATGTAGCATTTATGGATCTGGAGAAGGCATATGATAGAGTTGATAGAGATGCTCTGTGGAAGGTATTAAGAATATATGGTGTGGGAGGCAAGTTGTTAGAAGCAGTGAAAAGTTTTTATCGAGGATGTAAGGCATGTGTACGTGTAGGAAGAGAGGAAAGTGATTGGTTCTCAGTGAATGTAGGTTTGCGGCAGGGGTGTGTGATGTCTCCATGGATGAATTTTATAATTGTTAATTTGCGAAGTTTGTCACGTTGTTTTGAATGTTTAAAAGTATTGATTTTTTTTTTTTTCCAGATAAGTTTGGGAGCTGCTGCATAGATGATGGTAGATGTGACTCAATAAAGTTTTGAAATAGCCTTAGTTTCACATGCCCTGGTAATGTATTTTGTATATTGTGGTGTGAGAAAATACAGGATGAATATGTTAAACCTGTGACAGTTTTTCTCAATTAAAATTGATGGGAATCAGGGGTAGGTTTTTATAGTCTATTTTGTTAGGAATAGATGTTGGCCTGGGAAGCCTGAAAACAAGATTTATGAATAGATTTTTTTTGTAACTGTTTGCTCTTTAGTTATCATTGTGGCCATTTCTGTTTATATTGGAGCTTATGTTGCATCAGATGTTAGATACATGAACAAGAAACTTGGATGATCTTGAACTTTATTTGTTTGATTTTCCCAGCTTTCTTGGTGTTGTGAACAAAGAAAAATTGTATGTACAGCAATTCTTAGATATTTCTTACATTGTAGCTATTAGTTTTATGTATTATTTTTGTATGGCAACATTTTTGTGTTTTTGTACAGTCGTCAGAAAAGGGTACTTGTGGGTTTAGTTGAATTTAAATTGAACCTCAACCATACGTTTGTTTCGATATGTTAGTCACTTCCCCACATAATAATCTTGACATTTTTAGGAAATTATTTACTTATTGAAATAGGGCAGGCAAATGTAATTAACTTCTTTATTGTTAATAAAATAGTTTTTGAGATAAACTTGCTTCGCTTTAATAATGTAAGAGTTCTGTTATTAGAAAACTAAAGTATATGAATTGCTGTTTAATATTATATGATGAGGGAAAAATGACAAAGTGGAAGGGTTGACGAATATCACCATATAACTCTGAATTTTGATAGGGAGATGTGAACTGGAAACCAGTTATTAGGAGATAATTTTGCTTAAGTGAATAATGAATGCAATTATTACCAATTTTCATCTTAATTACTCATGAAAATGAATTTTCAATGGTAATGTTAATGGTTTGTAATCTTGTTTTGTTAAGGATCTTGTAGGATGAAACACTAGTAATTTCAATTTGCTGTTGTGAAGTCACCCATATTTGTCCACCATGCCACCAGTTTTCCTTTAATAGACTTACAACATAAATGATAGTCTTTAATGGTATCTGCCAAAACATGTTCAAGGAACTTGTGGAATGAAACAAGAGTTATTGTTATTGCATGGTGTTTGAACCATCATGCTATGGTGAATTTTACCCATCAGTCCATCATGTCAGCTTACTGTTGCTTAGACTTTTTAAGTGGGAGGGGAGATTAGAAATGCTGTGGAAGAGAGAGAAAAAAAAGCATATGGTAGATTGCGAATACAAAATATGTTAAGAGGCTGATAGAATAAAGAAATAGTAGATGAAGATTTTGGAAGAAAGTTGTGGAAAATTTTTGGATAACAAGAACTACACTGGAAGGAAATGCTGATGTGAGAAGTAAGGGAAAGGAATTGCTGAATCAAAATGAAGTGAAAGGAAGATAGAAAGTATTTTGAACTGATGAATGTGGGAGGAGGGGAGGCAGATTTTACGTGCAGGAGGGAAAGAAGAGGATACAAGTGCAGCAGCCTATAGCAAAAAGGGAGGTAAAGGGCAATAATGAGGCTGAAGGTAGGAAAGGCACCTGGAGTGGATGGATGGGATTACAGTTGAAGTATGGAGGAGAGAGTGAAATGAGTTGGAACAGGATGTTGTGCCTGAGGATTGGGTATAACAATAAGCTATTATTGTTCCTTTATTCGAAGGAAGAGGTGCAAAGGATGAATGTAGCAGTTATAGAGGAATAGGTCTGTTAAATGTACCAGAAGTGTATGCAAGAATATTAATTGACTAATGGATATGATTGAATGCAGAATAAGTGAAAGTTAGGGGTTTTAGGAATTGTAGGGAAATGTGGATCAGGTTTGGTCATAAAGATTACCTTGGAAAAGTATTTAATAAAAGGTAAGTTGTATGCAGTTTTTATGTATTTTGAGAGTGTATAACAGTCAAGTGGAATGCTTTGTGGGATGTGTTAAGATGTATGGTATAGAGGGGCAACTTTAGTATGGTGTAAGAGCCTTCTATAGAGGATCAAATGTGTGTGTAAGAGTGGATGAAAAGCTGAGCAAAGGTTTTGGGATATATTTAGGTGTGAGGCAGGTCTGTGTGATGTCTTACATAGAGATGCTTTGTGGAAGGTAATAAGAGTATATGATGTGGGAGATAAGTTGCTAGAAGCTGTGAAAAGTTTTTACCAAGGTGTAAGGCATGTGTACGAGTAGGAAGAGAGGAGAGTGATCTGTTCCCAGTGAATGTCGGTTTGTGGCAGGGGTGCGTGATGTCTCCGTAGTGGTTCAATTTGTTTATGGATGGGGTAGTTAGGGAGGTGAATGCAAGAGTTTTGGAGAGTCTGGCAAGTGTGCAGTATGTTGTGGATTAGAGGACTTGGGAAGTGAGTCAGTTGTTCACTGATGATACAGTGTTAGTGGCTGATGTTGGTGACTAAGTTTGGTAAAGTGTGTGAAAGGAGAAAGTTGAAAGTAAATGTGAATAAGAGCAAGGTTATTAGGTTCAGTAGGGTTAAGGGACAAGTTAATAGGGAGGTAAGTTTGAATGCAGGAAAACTGGTGGAATTGAAGTGTTTATCTGGGAGTGGATTTAGCTGCAGAAGTGAGTCATAGGGTGGGGGAGGGGTTGAAGGTTCTGGGAACATTGAAGAATGTGTGAAAGGCAAGAACGTCATCTCGGAGAGCAAGAATGGTTGTTTGAACGTTCAAAATGGTGGTTTCAACAATGTTACATGGTTGCGAGGCATGGGCTACAGATAGGGGTTGTGTTAAGGAGGGTAGATGTGTTGGAAAGGAAATGTTTAAGGACAATGTATGGTATGAGGCAGTTAGATCGAGTAAGTAATGAGAGGTTAAGAGAGAGGTGGTAGTAGAGGGTGTGTTGAAATGGTTTAGACACATGGAGAGAATGAGTGAGGAAAGATTGACAAAGAGGATATATGTGTCAAGAGGTGAAGGGAACTAGGAGAAGCGGGAGACCAAATTGGAGATGGAAAGATGGAGTGCTGTCAATGGATTGAACCAGGGCATGTGAAGTGTCTGGGGTAAACCATGGAAAGTTTAGTGGGGCCTGGATGTGGAAAGGGAGCTGTGGTTTGGGTGCATTACACATGACAACAAGAGACTTGAATGTGGCCTTTTTTGGCTTTTCCTGGCGCTACCTTGCTGGAGGGATGCTATTTTCATGAGAAAAGAGCAAAACCAGGGAAAAGGGATGCAGAGATAAGTGTGGCAGAGATGTGGTTCATAGTGGCAATCCTGTTTTCCAGTGTTACTGTGTTCTTTGCAGAGAGAGAAGAGTTACAGAAGGTTTTTAAAGTAATGGCATTTGAAAGGAGATTGAGTGAAAGTATAGATTTTGTTAAACCATGTAGAGTGAAAGGTGTTCAAAATTCTGTTGTGGATATTGGGGGTGAGACTGTAAGAAGTGATCGAATTCAAGTACTTAAGTCTGGGAGATGTCTTGGGTAGTGTGGTGATATGGAAGGAGAGGTATCGGGGAGAGCAGTAAAGGGTAGAAGTCATTGGGTCCCTTAATAGAATGCAAGACTGTAAGTTTACAAGGAGAGTGTATGATAGTATAATTAAAGTGGTTGGTGTGCGTGAAAGATCCTGTGACATGGGCAAATAGGGTGGAAGGAGAGAAAGGAAGAATACAAGGAATGGTGCATGCAAGAGTGACAATGTAAGGACAGGGATAGGTGGAGATACTTGCCTTGGCCACCATTTGATAAGAGTTCCGGAGGGAGCAGGCATGAGAGATATAGATAGGGATGGACATTCTTTGGTTTATTTTCGGTCATGCACTCCTTTATGCAATTTTTTATATGGTTGGAATATAAAAGTGATAGATATGATGGGAAACTTCTCATCACAGTTTTCGTTATACCCAATATCATTAATTAAAGGAGACATACTAATAGATACCTAGTCTTTTAGTGTCAAAAACTAGGGTAGCAATTTTATTCCATGTTTGATGAGATGCATTGTATTTTGTTTCGTGATATACTGTAAATTAAATGGTATGGTGTAATTTGAAGTTGGAGAAACTGATGCATATGTTGAAATATGCATTACATTTATTATTTCATATGAAAAGTATAGTATTTGTCATGTTTTGAATATGATGGTAAATAAATTATATGGTATTTGAGGCTGGAACCTGATGCATTTAAACACGGGTGCTGTGTAAAGGAGACTTGTCAGTTTTTTAATATGGAAGCATATCCCATTCAGCTTTACAAATGTTTAAGAAGATTAACTTCATTTATTCATACAATATCAGAGTTATAATGGAAACAATTCTACCATTTAAAAACTTTTCCCTTTGAACATCTGTTATATACATTGCTTCTCTGTGAAGAAGTCAAACTATTTCATGGTTAATTATATCTAGTTTAAAGCCAATAAATACATGTACTTCAGAGTTTAGCCTGTCCAGTTTTATCTTTGTAAGTGAAGCAGTTTTGTTTTTTTTTTTTTACAGATTTTGCCCTAATTTGTTTTGCCCAATAAAAAACTAAACAAAATCAGGTTCACATTGAAGTTCTGAATAGACTATGCCATTTATAATGTCAGCAAAGTCGGACATTAAATACAAATGTAGTATGATAGTGTAAATTAATATCGTATTTATAACTACAGACTGCAGGTTTTGATAATTTGTGTTTTTAACCATTAATTGAAATGTGGCACTCCTATTTAATTTTTAGGGAGCTTCTGAAGTCAAAGTAATTGAAATGGATCATCCGAATTGGGATGGTTAATACAAGTTAATAGGTAGGGCTGCAACATAATTTGATTTTATTTACTCTAGAAATCTATAGATATTCACTGTAATATAGCAAAATCATTTGCTAATACTTTATGAAAAGGAGTAATATAATATCTTAATAAAAGTAAAAAGGGCTGTTACATTATTTTCATTCTGGGTACTTCAGTAGTTATAGAAATTACTAATCAGAGTTTTAAACAGCCATATTTACCAATACTGTATGAAACAAACTATAATCCTTTGGAAGTTATGTCAGATTACTTGTCTTTAGCATCTGTGGAAATTACTTATTTTACCATTTTGAAATGTACAAATACTTATATCAAAAGATATATTCAATTTTATCATCTGGTGACAAAAATTTTTATCTTATGTAAGATAATTTGTTTGTGGAGAAAAAAAAATTTTTCAGTTGTACACCATTTTACATGTTATATCTGCTGCAAATGCTCTTTGTTTGCAAGGTTCAGCTTACGATTGCTTTGACAAAGTATCAGTGCTTGTTACTAATAGAAGTACCTGTGCCTCCAAATGCTTTATTTGTAGAGGGTATACTCATTTTGGGGGAAAAATATTGTGTACATGTCAATTTACAACTTTTATAAATTGTCATAAAATAAGTAATTTCACAAAGTAGCAATGAATGTTAATATAATAGGAAAAATGGTGTTTCATTAAATCCTGCTGTGGTGTATGTCGGTTACAGATCGAGAGTACATAACAAGCAGGAGGGGCTGAAAGGACTTTAGCAGTTAAGAAAGAGAAGACTTTATTTTATGAGTAGGCAAACAGGGCATAGGTAAATGTTTTAAAAATGAAATTGTCTTGGCATGGAATATTCATTATGTGAAATCATAATTCCTGGGAACATTAAAAAGATGTGAAAATGTATACCTGCAAAGTACATCGAAATGATATATGTTGCACACTTCAAAGACTCATGTTTGGTCATTACCTGATGAACGTTCAATTCAAAGTTCATGAAAAGGAACGATGGCCAAACATACAATAGAACTGGCACGACATACAGGATTTGCCATCCTTGCAATCTTTATAAATGCCCTCATTTTCATCGTGCAGTCATACCATTTGAATATCAACCTAAATCTTTCAGTTACCCATACTTTTCATGTTGCGTCTATGTCCTTTCAGACCCCACACACCCTGAGCATTCTCTTGTGAGGTTACCTGCAATGTATATTGTTAGCGAGGTAGTGTTAACAGGATTGAGTCTTGGAATATCCTCACTTGGCCCCCTTCTGTTATTTTGGAAAATTTAAAACGAGAGGATTTCCAGCCCCCCACTTTCTCCACTTTTAGTCGCCTTTTATGACATTCAGAGAATATGTGGGAAGTATTCTTTCCCCTATCCCCAGGGGATAGGGAAGTAAATGTGAATAAAAGCAAGGTTATTTATTAAGTACGGTAGAGTTGAGACAAGTCAATTAGGAGGTAAGTTTGAATGGTAAAAAAATGAAGTGAAGTGTTTTAGATATCGGGGAGTGGATTTGGCAGCGGAAGTGAATCATAGGGTGGGGGAAGGGAGCAAAAGTTCTGGGAGCCTTGAAAAATGTATGGAAGTCAAGAATGTTATCTTGGAAAGCAAAAATAGATATGTTTGAAGTAATAGTGGTTCCAACAACGTTTGAAGGTTGTGAGGCTTGGGCCATAGATGTGGAGGAGGGTGGATTTTCTAGAAATGAGATGTGCAGTAATAAAGAGTGTGGTTTAGAGAGAGAGCAGAAGGGGGTCTTTTGAAGTAGTTTGGTCACATGGAGAGAATGAGTGAGAAAAGATTGACAAAGAGGATATATGTGTCAGGTGGAGGGAACGAGGAAAAGTGGGAGACCTTTTTATTTTCACATCTCGCTCGCCCTTTAATTACATACACAGTCACACCACATATTGTCCTCATTTCATTTCCAACACTAGTTGCCTAGTGTATGTTTTTTGAATTATGAAATAGATTATACTTGCAAAACTAAAAACCTTCGGTTTACAGCTGTTTTAGTTATGTATGATTCTGTTCTGTTGACCCCGATATGTATGAAGTACTTAGTATATTCTTCAGTACATTTAATCTTGATTTTTCCAACTTGCTTGCTTTCATCCATTTCTGGCACGAACCCCAACTTCGGTGAGGAAGTACCAGGTGAACAGTATAAATGTCACATTCATTCACACTCGCATCTAGCTGTCGTGTTATGCAGTATTCAAATTGCAATAAAAAATTTGTGAGATATCCTACTGGCCAAATAACACCTCAATGAAGTAATATTTACAAAAGTAATCAAAGTACATCTACCTGATCAGTGAGTTACACCATACAGACGAATTATAATGTACACCAAGATCAGAAAATCCACCAGAAATATAGGTAGATTTTCTTGTCTGTATTGAAGCCTTGTGACAAAAGGATAAAGCAGTATTCAAATTCCACATTGTAACCTTTAATTACATGCAGATTGGCTTTCTTATAGGAAAGTAGCACAGCTGGTAGCATATCTACAATATAAGTATTGCATGGCATTACTTGAAGACATTCCCATTTTTCTCAAGAATTTTAATGTGTAATAATACTGCTGCCTACTTCAACATTTACTACCTCATGTAATAATGTCTAGATCTTAGCACAACAATGACTTGTAAAAATCTAAATACAACAGTACTATCAATCATTCATGTTAAAGACTAAATTCAACTGCTGGAGAAATGTCACTTAAATATCTCATGTGGAAGACCTTATTCAAAACTTGAAAAGGTAGGGTCACCTCTCTATATGCAAGTTAAACCACTAGACAGTTTGGAAAGGTGGGTCACTTCACTATATACAAGTTAAACCACTAGACAGTTTTGACATTTACAAATTAGAGGGTTAATCATCTGGGACATGTAAGTGAGCTTGTGAGGCAGTGCTACTTGCACTACTAGAATTTACAGCAATGCCATTGATAGTAACCCTAGTTGGTGAGCTAATTGAGCGAATTTCTTGTGGATCAGGTTCTATTGCAGGCTCTCCTCCAGACAGAGATCGATGACGACGAGGTGGAACAGGTGGTGGTACTCCAATTGGTCCAGAAATTGTTATAATGGAATTTCTTTGTTTTGATGGTGGTTCTGGGGCAGTAGCCTTGGACCACTGACCTGCCTGTCGTTTCAGAAGACCTTTGAAGGCATCACGTGCCCAGTAGAAATAAGTAACGAGGCCAAACAGTACAAGTAATATAAGAAGGAAAGACAAAGTGAGTGCCACAATATGTCCCACATGGTTAACATGGTCCTTGGCATCCAGTTTGGGTGAGTCTGCATCTACCTCATTGTAGTCAACATCGTTGTAGTCTGGTACAATGCTGGGAGTGTCATCAGCATAGCCATCCTCTTCAGTGATGGTAATATCAGCACAAGAACGGAATTGTTCTTGGGGCCCACAACCCACCATTCCAGTACCATTCTCGCAATGGCCCCAATTGTTGCCAGCTACATAACGCCACTGCAGTACACACTGGGTACATGTCAGATAACGAGGCAGGCGATATTTGGCGTAAAATTCTTTAGAACCAGGGCCAGGGTAGTACCTGGTGAGGAAACAAATCATCAGTTATTGACACTTTTATATATATGATTGTTAATGGAGAGTGTTTTGAGAGATAATTTACTGTGTTAGCAATGTTAATGCAAGGGGCTGAGTCCTGGTGACAGGTGATCTAAATGCATCAACAGGTGATGTGAAGAGCATGGGGTGCCCAGTGTGAACGAAAATGGTGAACAGCTTAAGAATGTGTGTGCCAAAAAAGGATTAATGATAGGGAATAACTGGTTTAAAAAGTTATACATGTATAAATGGGAAAGTTGGGTTCATGGTAAGCAGGTATTATAAGGCTAAGTACTAAAGTTGGTGGGATGTATGATCACTTTTTGGTGGAGGCAAAGGTTTGTAGAGACTTTAGGGAAAAGAAGAAATAGTAGTTGATGAAAAAGTGTGAGCTTGGGTGAGAGGCCTGTCTGAGGCAGAAAAAATGACAGATGAAATTATACAAAACTATAGGAGTTGGCAGGGAATGGGTCACATTTAAGAAGCAGTGCTTACTGGTGAGGGAGAACAGTGAATATTAGTAGTGAGCAACGAGATAAGGTATATGGGCATTACCTGCAGGGAAGAAGGAAGAAGTAGAAGGTAAGATGGTGCAGAGGCTGAAAAAGAGTACAAACAAGAGATGGGGTGTGAGGGCATTTGCAATCTAAAGGGAAGAAGGTGAATAATGTTGAAGAGAACAAATGCGAGCAGATGAAGTATAATGGGAAGAGATGGATTGGGTATTTTCAGGGACTACTGATTGTATTAC
Organism: Panulirus ornatus; assembly: GCF_036320965.1. NCBI lineage: Eukaryota > Metazoa > Arthropoda > Malacostraca > Decapoda > Palinuridae > Panulirus > Panulirus ornatus. The sequence continues at coordinate 56,655,857 of NC_092235.1, read as the reverse complement.
ATGACAGAATGGCAGAGCGGGATACCAAGATGTGGAAATAAGTGAATGGTAGATTTATGGCAAGTGTTTGGTGAAAAGAAGAGGTGAAAGCCTTACGTAACAATGTGTGATAAGGTGGCCAGAGTCGATGGGATTGCAGTTTAATATCTCAAGAAAGGGGTAGACAGTACTGTTGATTGGTTAGTTTGGATTTTCAATGCATGTACGGCTCAAGGCAGATTTCCTAAGGACAGGCTAAATACCTGTATAGAGCCACTTTATAATACCGGGGGGGGGGGGGGGGGGGGGGGGGGGGGGGGGGGGGGGTGATTGCTTGAATCAGATGGGTATGAGTTAACATGTTGAGTATATGAGGTAAGTTATCAGGAAGAATGGTGACCACAAGGGTAGTAGCATGTACAGGTCAAACTGGGAAGGAATGATGTGGGATAAAGAGTGGTAGGGTGTGTGGAATGCATTTTCTTTGAAGAACCAGTGACAGAAGTACTTTAAGAATGAAGGATTTATATGTAGTATTTATGATTCTGGCAAAAGCATATGATAGGGTTCAAAGAAATGATGTGCAGAAGGTGCTACAAATATGTGAAGCAGGAGGAAAGCTATTCGAAGCAGTGGTAGAATTTCTAATGAGAATGTGGTTCGTTTCTGATTAAGAGACGTAGGTGAGTGGATCTAAATGAAGAGGGGTCTATAGCAAGGGTACTTCATATGCCTTCAATACTATATAAAATTCCCAAGGGTGGTATATCTCTGAACACTGCAAGTGCTGTTTTGTCACATTATGTATGCATTTAGACAAAGTATGTTACTTTCCCAATATATATGTAATGTTAGTCTACTGCAACTGTAAAAATTTTAAATGATCCATAAGTAAATCCTAAAACTAGCATGATGTAGTCATTATACCTTGCAAATTATGAATAAAACTTTCTTTTTATATAAGTGAAAGTTCTATGGCCCTTGGCGATTTTGAGGTTACCATAGAAGTTCATTGGTGAGCCCTTAAAAGCACCAAGTTTAAAATGATGTACTGCAAAGAATGAGCCAGACATTAATCACATGGTTGACACCATTCAAAATGGATGTTAAATCACATGTAGTTTTCCCTGAAGGAACATAATAACAAGGAAATTGAGAGACGACACAAAAGGAGGGCTAATCCTTACAGAGGAAAACTAACGTAAGAAGTGATAAAAAGCCGTTGCATTCCAGGAAAGAATTAAGTGATTAAATCTTTTTGTAACTCTACCAGTGTACAATCACTCAAAGAAAAATGTAACCAGATCTTTTTTTTTTTCTGGTAATGAAGGGACAATTTATCTTCATGGTACAAGAACTAGTGAGCAGTGCCATCTAAAGACTTTAAGTGGTAAAATTCTCTTACTAGGGGACTTCAACCACTGCAAAATGCACTGGAATACCTTATATTCACTTGGAGGTTAAAACAGAGATTCAAGTTGCTAAAATGTGTGCAAGACTGCTTTGAACCAATATGTCTTGGATATTACTTGGTTTTAGTTTCTACAAGGTAGCAATCAAAGTGATAACACTGGGCCAAATAAAAAGCCCTGCTTGAAAAACTGATCATTCAGGATTTAAGATGAATTGTCCAGTAAAATAAGAAACATTTTCTTGAGGTAACCTCAAAAATGATAACTATAGGCCACTTAAAAACCTCAGCTTGAAAAAACTGATCACCTCGTACTTGAGATGGAAATACTTAAGACAAAAAGTCGAAACAAAACATAAGAATAAAGATGGAAAGTATGGGGCTTTAATTATCAAGTTCAAAAGGACAGATTGGGAGGATGAGTTCCATAACATGGGTATTGAGAAATGCTCTACAAGGTACTAGATTTTGTCAAATCTAAAACCGTAGCATCAGGAGGTATGCACTAACAGTTGATTATAATGAGAGGGGATGGGGAAAACTGAAGGAATGCTTTAACATATAAGCTCACTATGGGAGAGATACTAGAAAAACGAATCAAGCTACATCTGAAAGATAAAGAGAGGCATAAATGACAGACTTAGGACAATAAGTGAGAAACATGCAAATATGAAAGAAACATAAATGAAGTGAACTGAAAACAAACTATTTCATAACTTTGAGGGGCAAATGAATGGTAAAGGACCAAAGAAGTCAAAAAAATCTCAAACAAAATAATTGATACTAATACAGCAATCTGTAAATATGAATACAAAATTTCATAGTGTTTACATTTGAAGAACCATATCCAGTGTGTAAGGCCCTCTGTTAAAACAATGATGTACAAAGTCTACCCCAGTGAGGGGGCATGTTCGAACAAAATGGAAGGTGACAGAGAAGTAACCCTGAATTACAAGCTAGTTTCCTGAACAAAAGTAACCTGCAACATACTTGAGACAATAATCAAGAAACATGAAAAGTACAACATAAGCAGATGAATAGGTCTCAAAAGATCTTATAATGAATATGCTGGATTTTTATAAAAATGGACGGGTAGATTGTACATTCCTAGACTGACATAAGGTCTTTTGATACTATCCTCCAAAGATAACTGATATATATATATATACACCCAAGCTAGGGTTAAAGGAGAGCTGCTCAAATGGACTGACAGCTATCTAAAAGGAAGGATAAGAATGTCTGGAGATCCCTTTTAAGCTTGGCTCGGGTGACAAGTAGGAAAAAGAATGTCAGTGGAGCCATTACTACTATTTCTGATTTATGTAAATGATTGATCAAGCAACATCAAGTCTCAATTAAACATCTTTGCTGATGATGCTGAAATTCTGATAAAAGTTTGAAGCAACAGGGACTGTGATATACTTCAGACTTGTAAGATATGCAGCTGGTATGACAAATGGTTTAAGAAATTCAGCCCTTGAAAATATAGTCATGAAGATTGGTTAAGGTGTAAATGACCAGACTGTGATCATCATTTTTTTTTTTTTTTTTTTGCTTTGTCGCTGTCTCCCGCGTTTGCGAGGTAGCGCAAGGAAACAGACGAAAGAAATGGCCCAACCCACCCCCATACACATGTATATACATACGTCCACACACGCAAATATACATACCTACACAGCTTTCCATGGTTTACCCCAGACGCTTCACATGCCTTGATTCAATCCACTAACAGCACGTCAACCCCGGTATACCACATCGCTCCAATTCACTCTATTCCTTGCCCTCCTTTCACCCTCCTGCATGTTCAGGCCCCGATCACACAAAATCTTTTTCACTCCATCTTTCCACCTCCAATTTGGTCTCCCTCTTCTCCTCGTTCCCTCCACCTCCGACACATATATTCTCTTAGTCAATCTTTCCTCACTCATTCTCTCCATGTGCCCGAACCATTTCAAAACACCCTCTTCTACTCTCTCAACCACGCTCTTTTTATTTCCACACATCTCTCTTACCCTTACGTTACTTACTCGATCAAACCACCTCACACCACACAATGTCCTCAAACATCTCATTTCCAGCACATCCATCCTCCTGCGCACAACTCTATCCATAGCCCACGCCTCGCAACCATACAACGTTGTTGGAACCACTATTCCTTCAAACATACCCATTTTTGCTTTCCGAGATAATGTTCTCGACTTCCACACATTCTTCAAGGCTCCCAGAATTTTCGCCCCCTCCCCCACCCTATGATCCACTTCCGCTTCCATGGTTCCATCCGCTGCCAGATCCACTCCCAGATATCTAAAACACTTCACTTCCTCCAGTTTTTCTCCATTCAAACTCACCTCCCAATTGACTTGACCCTCAACCCTACTGTACCTAATTACCTTGCTCTTATTCACATTTACTCTTAACTTTCTTCTTTCACACACTTTACCAAACTCAGTCACCAGCTTCTGCAGTTTCTCACATGAATCAGCCACCAGCACTGTATCATCAGCGAACAACAACTGACTCACTTCCCAAGCTCTCTCATCCCCAACAGACTTCATACTTGCCCCTCTTTCCAAAACTCTTGCATTCACCTCCCTAACAACCCCATCCATAAACAAATTAAACAACCATGGAGACATCACACACCCCTGCCGCAAACCTACATTCACTGAGAACCAATTACTTTCCTCTCTTCCTACACGTACACATGCCTTACATCCTCGATAAAAACTTTTCACTGCTTCTAACAACTTGCCTCCCACACCATATATTCTTAATACCTTCCACAGAGCATCTCTATCAACTCTATCATATGCCTTCTCCAGATCCGTAAATTCTACATACAAATCCATTTGCTTTTCTAAGTATTTCTCACATACATTCTTCAAAGCAAACACCTGATCCACACATCCTCTACCACTTCTGAAACCACACTGCTCTTCCCCAATCTGATGCTCTGTACATGCCTTCACCCTCTCAATCAATATCCTCCCATATAATTTACCAGGAATACTCAACAAACTTATACCTCTGTAATTTGAGCACTCACTCTTATCCCCTTTGCCTTTGTACAATGGCACTATGCATGCATTCCGCCAATCCTCAGGCACCTCACCATGAGTCATACATACATTAAATAACCTTACCAACCAGTCAACAATACAGTCACCCCCTTTTTTAATAAATTCCACTGCAATACCATCCAAACCTGCTGCCTTGCCGGCTTTCATCTTCCGCAAAGCTTTTACTACCTCTTCTCTGTTTACCAAATCATTTTCCCTAACCCTCTCACTTTGCACACCACCTCGACCAAAACACCCTATATCTGCCACTCTATCATCAAACACATTCAACAAACCTTCAAAATACTCACTCCATCTCCTTCTCACATCACCACTACTTGTTATCACCTCCCCATTTGCGCCCTTCACTGAAGTTCCCATTTGCTCCCTTGTCTTACGCACTTTATTTACCTCCTTCCAGAACATCTTTTTATTCTCCCTAAAATTTAATGATACTCTCTCACCCCAACTCTCATTTGCCCTTTTTTTCACCTCTTGCACCTTTCTCTTGACCTCCTGTCTCTTTCTTTTATACATCTCCCACTCAATTTCATTTTTTCCCTGCAAAAATCGTCCAAATGCCTCTCTCTTCTCTTTCACTAATACTCTTACTTCTTCATCCCACCACTCACTACCCTTTCTAATCAACCCACCTCCCACTCTTCTCATGCCACAAGCATCTTTTGCGCAATCCATCACTGATTCCCTAAATACATCCCATTCCTCCCCCACTCCCCTTACTTCCATTGTTCTCACCTTTTTCCATTCTGTACTCAGTCTCTCCTGGTACTTCCTCACACAAGTCTCCTTCCCAAGCTCACTTACTCTCACCACCCTCTTCACCCCAACATTCACTCTTCTTTTCTGAAAACCCATACAAATCTTCACCTTAGCCTCCACAAGACAATGATCAGACATCCCTCCAGTTGCACCTCTCAGCACATTAACATCCAAAAGTCTCTCTTTCGCGCGCCTGTCAATTAACACGTAATCCAATAACGCTCTCTGGCCATCTCTCCTACTTACATAAGTATACTTATGTATATCTCGCTTTTTAAACCAGGTATTCCCAATCATCAGTCCTTTTTCAGCACATAAATCTACAAGCTCTTCACCATTTCCATTTACAACAGTGAACACCCCATGTATACCAATTATTCCCTCAACTGCCACATTACTCACCTTTGCATTCAAATCACCCATCACTATAACCCGGTCTCGTGCATCAAAACCACTAACACACTCATTCAGCTGCTCCCAAAACACTTGCCTCTCATGATCTTTCTTCTCATGCAAAGGTGCATATGCACCAATAATCACCCATCTCTCTCCATCAACTTTCAGTTTTACCCATATTAATCGAGAATTTACTTTCTTACATTCTATCACATACTCCCACAACTCCTGTTTCAGGAGTATTGCTACTCCTTCCCTTGCTCTTGTCTTCTCACTAACCCCTGACTTTACTCCCAAGACATTCCCAAACCACTCTTCCCCTTTACCCTTGAGCTTCCTTTCACTCAGAGCCAAAACATCCAGGTTCCTTTCCTCAAACATACTACCTATCTCTCCTTTTTTCACATCTTGGTTACATCCACACACATTTAGGCACCCCAATCTGAGCCTTCGAGGAGGATGAGCACTCCCCACGTGACTCCTTCTTCTGTTTCCCATTTTAGAAAGTTAAAAAAAAATACAAGGAGGGGAGGATTTCTGGCCCCCCGCTCCCGTCCCCTCTAGTCACTTTCTACGACACGCGAGGAATGCGTGGGAAGTATTCTTTCACCCCTATCCCCAGGGATAATATACATATATATATATACACATACACACACACATACATACGCACATATACACACACACACACATACATATATATACATATGAAAAATGTAAGAAACAATTTAGAAAACTGAAACTTCTAGCTTGAAATGAAATGAAAAAAAGATTGAAAAGTTTAGGGGAAACATGAAATTGTACTGAAAGTAGGTGAAAAAAGAAAGAGTGGGAATGTTAATATGTTAATATGAGAAGTTAGAGAGGAGTGTTGCTAAATCAAATGGAGGAAGTGAAAGAATGACGGAAAGAATATTTTGAAAAACATGAATGTAGGAAAAGATGAGGCATTAGTAGTTGCATACACAGGTATGGATAATTGAAGGTAGAGAATACAGGCACATGGGCCCATAGCAAGAAGGTGGGTGAAAAGAGTGAAAGTGATGCACAAGGTAGGAGAGGAACCTGGAGTGGATGGGATTATGGCTGAAATGCTGAAGCACGGAGGAGAAACTGAGAGTGGATGCATTTGGTACGTGATTTAGCATGGAAACAGAGTTGTACCTTAAATGAAAGTTTTGGTATACATAGTGATACGAGGGGTGAAAGCATAACCAGGGAAAGGGGGTGCAGAGATAGACTGTGGCTGAAGACATGGCTGTTTGTGAATGATACTGTGTTGTTTGCTGAGAGTGAAAAGGAGTTGCAGAAGGTTGTAAGGGTATTTTATGATGTGTGTAAGCATAGGCAAATGAGGCTAAATGTGAGTAAAAGTAAAGTAATGATGTATGAAAGGGAACAGAGTGACGGTACAGATTTTGTAAAAACCCTAACGAGTTACAGAAGAAAGTGTGCTAAACTGTGTTAAAACATGGGGGGAAGGAAGATTGGAAAAAGTGAAAGAATTCAAGAATTTAGGAACTATCTCTTGTAAGTTTGGTGATATGGAGGGAGAGAGAAGTAAGGGGTAGAAGAGTCACTGGGTCCCTAACAGAAAAATGAATGGTAAAGGCATAAGTATGGAAGTGGAAAAAGCATAGTCTTCCCAGGCGTGACCTATGCAGCTGAAACATGGACATTGAAAGAGTCAAAGAAATCAAGAATCCAGGCTGTGGAAATGAGTAATCTGAGAGAAGCATGTGATACGAAAGGATGAAAAGAAAGAAATGAAGGGGTGTATGAAACATTTGGTATGGCAGGAAAGGAAATGAACTGTGAGGTGGTAGAGAGGGTGAAACAATATTTTGAGGTGGTTTGGGTATGTGGTAAGCGTATGATAGTATAATTAAGTAGGTAGGTGTGCGAGGACGACCACCTGCAACATGAAGAAATAGAGTGGAAGAGTACTGGAGGGAGAAAAATGGAAGAATGCATGGAAAGGTGTATCTGAGGGAGACATATAAGGACATGGATAAGTGAAGACTCTTATGCCATAGCCACCCAGTTTATGGGAGTTCCCAAAGGATACAGGCATTGGAGATAGAGATAGGATATGAACTGCAAGAACCGAGCAGCGACAGGGACCTACGAGTAACATGCTGAACTTGTCACCATTACAGCATGTGAAAAGGTTTATGAGGGAGGCAGACTATATTTTGTTCAACTGCACAATTGCCTTCAGGTACATACAGCCAATATACAAACAGTGGAATGTTCAGTAATATATATATATATATATATATATATATATATATATATATATATATATATATATATATATATATATATATATATATGTGTGTGTGTGTGTGTGAAAGAAGAAAGTTAAGAGTAAATGTGAATAAGAGCAAGGCTATTAGGTACAGTTGAGTTGAGGGTCAAGTCAATTGGGAGGTAAGTTTGAATGGAAAAAAACTGGAGGAAGTAAAGTGTTTTAGATATCTGGGAGTGGATCTGGCAGCAGATGGAACCATGGAAGCGGAAGTGGATCATAGGGTGGGGGAGGGGGCGAAAATCCTGGGAGCCTTGAAGAATGTGTGGAAGTCGAGAACATTATCTCAGAAAGCAAAAATGGGTATGTTTGAAGGAATAGTGGTTCCAACAATGTTGTATGGTTGTGAGGCATGGGCTATGGATAGAGTTGTGCGCAGGAGGATGGATGTGCTGGAAATGAGATGTTTGAGGACAATGTGTGGTGTGAGGTGGTTTGATCGAGTAAGTGACGTAAGGGTAAGAGAGATGTGTGGAAATAAAAAGAGCGTGGTTGAGAGAGCAGAAGAGGGTGTTTTGAAATGGTTTGGGCACATGGAGAGAATGAGTGAGGAAAGATTGACCAAGAGGATATATGTGTCGGAGGTGGAAGGAACGAGGAGAAGTGGGAGACCAAATTGGAGGTGGAAAGATGGAGTGAAAAAGATTTTGTGTGATCGGGGCCTGAACATGCAGGAGGGTGAAAGGAGGGCAAGGAATAGAGTGAATTGGATCGATGTGGTATACAGGGGTTGACGTGCTGTCAGTGGATTGAATCAAGGCATGTGAAGCGTCTGGGGTAAACCATGGAAAGCTGTGTAGGTATGTATATTTGCGTGTGTTTGTGTCTGTTTCCTTGCGCTACCTCGCAAACGCGGGAGACAGCGACAAAGTATAAAAAAAAAAAAAAAAAAAAAATATATATATATATATATATATATATATATATATATATATATATATATATATATATATCCCTGGGGATAGGGGAGAAAGAATACTTCCCACGTATTCCCTGCGTGTCGTAGAAGGCGACTAAAATGGAAGGGAGCGGGAGGCTGGAAATCCTCCCCTCTCGTTTTTGGTTTTCCTAATGAAGGAACAGAGGAGGGGGCCAAGTGGGGATATTCCCTCAAGGGCTTAGTCCTATGTTCTTAACGCTACCTTGCTAACGTGGGAAATGGCGAATAGTATGAAAAAAAAACAAATATATATATATATATATATATATATATATATATATATATATATATATATATATATATATATATATATATATATATATATTTTTTTTTTCATACTATTCGCCATTTCCCGCGATAGCGAGTTAGCATTAAGAACAGAGGACTGGGCCTTTGAGGGGATATCCTCACATGGCACTCTTCTCTGTTCCTTCTTTTGGAAAATTAAAAAAAAACGAGAGGGGAGGATTTCCAGCCCCCCGCTCCCTTCCCTTTTAGTCGCCTTCTACGACACGCAGGGAATACGTGGGAAGTATTCTTTCTCCTCTATCCCCAGGGATAATATATATATATATATATATATATATATATATATATATATATATATATATATATATATATATATATAGCGCAAGGAAACAGACAAAAGAAATGGCCCAACCCACCCCCATACACAATGTATATACATACACGTCCACACACGCAAATATACATACCTATACATCTCAATGTACACATATATATACACACACAGACACATACATATATACCCATGCACACAATTCACACTGTCTACCTTTATTCATTCCCATCGCCACCTCGCCACACATGGAATACCATCCCCCTCCCTCCTCATGTGTGCGAGGTAGCACTAAGAAAAGACAACAAAGGCCCCATTTGTTCACACTCAGTCTCTAGCTGTCATGCAATAATGCCCGAAACCACAGCTCCCTTTCCACATCCAGGCCCCACAGAACTTTCCATGGTTTACCCCAGACGCTTCACATGCCCTGATTCAATCCACTGACAGCACGTCAACCCCGGTATACCACATCGATCCAATTCACTCTATTCCTTGCCCTCCTTTCACCCTCCTGCATGTTCAGGCCCCGATCACACAAAATCTTTTTCACTCCATCTTTCCACCTCCAATTTGTCTCCCACTTCTCCTCGTTCCCTCCACCTCCAACACATATATCCTCTTGGTCAATCTTTCCTCACTCATTCTCTCTAAAACCAAACCATTTCAAAACACCCTCTTCTGCTCTCTCAACCACGCTCTTTTTATTTCCACACATCTCTCTTACCCTTACGTTACTTACTCGATCAAACCACCTCACACCACACATTATCCTCAAACATCTCATTTCCAGCACATCCATCCTCCTGCGCACAACTCTATCCATAGCCCACGCCTTGCAACCATACAACATTGTTGGAACCACTATTCCTTCAAACATACCCATTTTTTCTTTCCGAGATAATGTTCTCAACTTCCACACATTCTTCAAGGCTCCCAGGATTTTCGTCCCCTCCCCCACCCTATGATCCACTTCCGCTTCCATGGTTCCATCCATTGCCAGATCCACTCCCAGATATCTAAAACACTTTACTTCCTCCAGTTTTTCTCCATTCAAACTTATCTCCCAATTGACTTGACCCTCAACCCTACTGTACCTAATTACCTTGCTCTTATTCACATTTACTCTTAACTTTCTTCTTTCACACACTTTACCAAACTCAGTCACCAGCTTCTGCAGTTTCTCACATGAATCAGCCACCAGCACTGTATCATCAGCGAACAACAACTGACTCACTTCCCAAGCTCTCTCATCCCCAACAGACTTCATACTTGCCCCTCTTTCCAAAACTCTTGCATTCACCTCCCTAACAACCCCATCCATAAACAAATTAAACAACCATGGAGACATCACACACCCCTGCCACAAACCTACATTCACTGAGAACCAATCACTTTCCTCTCTTCCTACACGTACACATGCCTTACATCCTCGATAAAAACTTTTCATTGCTTCTAACAACTTGCCTCCCACACCATATATTCTTAATACCTTCTACAGAGCATCTCTATCAACTCTATCATATGCCTTCTCCAGATCCATAAATGCTACATACAAATCCATTTGCTTTTCTAAGTATTTCTCACATACATTCTTCAAAGCAAACACCTGATCCACACATCCTCTACCACTTCTGAAACCACACTGCTCTTCCCCAATCTGATGCTCTGTACATGCCTTCACCCTCTCAATCAATACCCTCCCATATAATTTACCAGGAATACTCAACAAACTTATACCTCTGTAATTTGAGCACTCACTCTTATCCCCTTTGCCTTTGTACGCATTCTGCCAATCCTCAGGCACCTCACCATGAGTCATACATATATTAAATAACCTTACCAACCAGTCAATAATACAGTCACCCCCTTTTTTAATAAATTCCACTACAATACCATCCAAACCTGCTGCCTTGCCGGCTTTCATCTTCCGCAAAGCTTTTACTACCTCTTCTCTGTTTACCAAATCATTTTCCCTAACCCTCTCACTTTGCACACCACCTCGACTAAAACACCCTATATCTGCCACTCTATCATCAAACACATTCAACAAACCTTCAAAATACTCACTCCATCTCCTTCTCACATCACCACTACTTGTTATCACCTCCCCATTTGCACCCTTCACTGAAGTTCCCATTTGCTCCCTTGTCTTACGCACTTTATTTACCTCCTTCCAGAACATCTCTTTATTCTCCCTAAAATTTAATGATACTCTCTCACCCCAACTCTCATTTGCCCTCTTTTTCACCTCTTGCACCTTTCTCTTGACCTCCTGTCTCTTTCTTTTATACATCTCCCACTCAATTGCATTTTTTACCTGCAAAAATCGTCCAAATATATATATATTTATATATATATATATGCAGCAACAGTCTGGTCTCCTTACTTGAAGAACTACATAAAATTAATAGACTGTCTAAAGGAATACAAATTATACCAGAATTGAGTAGACTGAGCTTTGTAAGACAGAGGGAAGCCCTAAATCTGTCTATACTGGAGGAAATAAGGGGAAACATAATAATGTACATAATGACATTACCATAGAATCAATCTCTGATGCTAAAAAAAAAGTCCAGAAAAAGACAGCATAACTGAAAGTTGCACAAGAGATGCATATGAAGTGATGTGAGAAAGCATTTCTTCAGCAAGAGTAATTGACTTAAGGAACAAGATAACTCGAGAGGATGTACATTAGACTCTTACTGGATGATTTAAAAAAGAAAAATTAAATATATAGAACAAAGAAAGAGCGATAAGAGATGGGACCCCGTTAGCATAAAGCTCCTTCCTCATATGCTCAATTATACCTCATTTTCTAAACTGGCCACTTCAATCACCAGTATATACAGTTAGTCATTGTCTGAGTTAACCAGCAAAAGAATCCATCTAGGGTCTACATCCCTGTTAATTTTGAGTGTGGCAATGTTTAGCATTGGATTTGCAAAGGCTGTGTTGCGGCTTTAACTTAATTTTCTGTTAAGGGTGCAAAATTAAAGGAATCCTTTTGAAATGCGAATGCCATTGTTAAGGAAGCTCATACCTTTTTCATTACTACTTGTAAAACAGTAAGCGGAAAAAGGGCCATGTTGATTCTCTGAATATATGTATGTATTGAGCATGAAGTTGCTTCCATACTTTTTGTTATGAATTAACTTACCTGGAGCCAGTACCGTCAGCCTTCTTCAAGACATGCTTGTCAAGGCACTCGTCTGTTACTGGTCTGGTGGGTCGATTGTGAGGGCATAGGCGGAACTCAAAGTATCCTTTGTGATTGGCTGTAAGCTCAACACCCAACTGGATTGTGCTGCTATGTTTATACTTCCTCACAATCACACCTCGTCCATATTTACCTCCGCCCTCATTGTCCCGAGGCTGTGATAAAGTGGAGTGGTATGCTATTATGTGTGGTTACGGAAAGTTATGGGGTATATTACAAGTAACCTATCACTTCCAATGATATATTCACCTAGTTATATGGAATAAGTGAAACGTAATCAAATAAATGTTAAAAGGCTGCATGAGATTTCACAAGCACGCTATGAAGATTATAATTATAATCATAAATGTATAAATTCAGTCACCTCTCATATATTTCATACAAATGTAGAGAACTCTAGTAATTCTAATTAGCAACTTTGAAATATTCTGTCAGTTCAGCATCAACATAAATTATATTCACTTGTCCACTAGAATGAAAAAGCTGAATCTTCCATACAAGTCCTCTAAATTATATATATATAAAAAATGAAGTCATTCCTGGTGTCTTTAGCTTAGCAAAATACAGCTGTTCCCCATCCCAAGTGAAATGTGCAATCATCTTACCTGTGGCATGTGCCACGGGTCGCCACAGGGACCACACTTGCCACCATTCTTCTGCCATTGTACTGCATACCCACCACAGTAAATTTCATGGTCATTGTAATTGTGAGGTGTATCAAAACCATACCTGAAAAAATTATAGTTTTTACAATCTTGCCTTCACGAAATAAGTTGATAAAACATTTCCACCTGAAAAATATTGTCTACTCAGCGACAACCCATCTTTGTCGCACTTAAACAAAAATTGTGGTTCTTATGCTCCAATGCACAGCAGAAGGGCCACGTTGACTGTGGGCACAAAGCAGGCAAAGGCTGTAACTTTTTACACATGCACACTTAAGTTCTATTCTTCTGTTTAAAAAATAATCAGTAAAGCAATTATATATATATATATATATATATATATATATATATATATATATATATATATATATATATATTGGAAAGGATCACAATTTTGCGTGTGATCAAGATATTCCTATGAGTCCACGGGGAAAATGAAACACGAAAAGTTCCCAAGTGCACTTTCGTGTAAACATGTTTACCAAACTTCTGTTTCCCATTTTAGAAAGTTAAGAAAATACAAGGAGGGGAGGATTTCTGGCCCCCCCTCCCCGCTTTCGTCTGTTTCCTTGCGCTACCTCGCAAACGCGGGAGACAGCGAAAAAAAAAAAAAAAATGTTTACCAAACAGCGTCCTAGTTTCGTCTCTTCGATGTATAACAACTGACTGTTATATTTCTCTCTCGTGTCTCCCCTGATGATGTGATTATTACACGAAAGTGCACTTGGGAACTTTTCGTGTTTCATTTTCCCCGTGGACTCATAGGAATATATATAAATTTATATAGCAAGGGGAGGGAGCTCTACGCTCATGGAGCCCTATTTCTTGAAATTGTATCATACAACTTGCTAAACTGCGTCATGTCAATGTAACGGATATTTAATTCATCCCATTCATCAACTACTCTTAAAAAGCATTTTACATCTTTTCTAATGTTTTTTGTTTGTTTCATGTTATGGCTTTCGGTTGCCTTGTTTTTCCATTGTGATGAACTGATAAATGCTGATACCATAAAACTGGTTTAAAACTTCAAAGACTGTGATCAAGCCATCTTTCCTCTCTCCTCCATGCAGGACAAATGTATAGCCTCTAACCTCTCGTTGTAACTCAAGTTTTCGTAACTCTGGTACCATCTTTTCCCTCCTGGACCTTGTCTAATAGTTCCTTGTGCTTAAGTGCAATGACCAAAAACTAGAGGTTTTTTTCTAATTTTGTCCTGATGTCAAGTGTGAACAATGTGCCGGATATTTCTTTTTACATGTACCTGAATGCAATGCTAAAGTGTGTCTCTTACAATTCTACTGAGATAGAAAAAGGAGGCTCTTGCAACATGTTAAACACTGTCAACTCCTACGATGTACACAGTGCATCAGACCAACTTGGAGTTTGTCTTGGTTCCTATTTAAGTTGACGCAAATCTCTATTTACTTCCCCTCACCTTGGCATCACACGCAAATATATTCAGATACGAGTCCAATCCCTCTACCAGTTCATTTACAATGACCAAGAAGAGCAGTGGTTACAAAACTGAACCATGTTGCACACGAAAAAAAATCCCTCCGATACTTCTATCAAGGTGATTTTCTATTCATCCATCGTTTGATTTCACTAGATCACTAGCAAAGAAATGATAGATTCCTATGAGAGTCAAGTTCCTGGACGATATGGTCCTCTTTTTTTTTTTTCGTTCCCCTAAAATAAACTTCGCTTGCAGTCTAACTACATCCAAGTGGAGTGAAAGGTCACCCTCGGTGGGGGTGAAGCACTGATAATAGTTTCATCAGAGAACTCACCTCAGAGGAGTCCACACACACACACACACACACACACACACGAGAGAGAGAGAGAGAGAGAGAGAGAGAGAGAGAGAGAGAGAGAGAGAGAGAGAGAGAGAGAGAGAGAGAGAGAGAGAGAGGGGTCTTCACATTACAATACCTCAACCTACATTGGGGTCCAGTCCGACTTATCGAAAACAACACGCACCTGCTTTCGAAAGAAAAGCTGTCGTTATAGAACAAAAATGCCGACAGGTTGGAGCAATGTGTATATATAACGTGGGATGGAAGGGGGGGGGGATGCCATGGGATGTCGTGAACTAGTCGTATCCGGAAGGTGGGTGAGTTAAGGCGAGCTAGATATCGAATTAGAGAGGAGAGAGAGGGGATGTCGTAATCCCAACGTCTGCTTAGGCTAGCAAGGTGGTTTACACCAGGTTAGACGTGCAGTGAGAGAGTAAATAAGCTGCCAAAGTCCAAGTGTATGTAATACGTGTAACGTTACAAATTTTAATCCATTTTCAACCAGAGACGAATTAGTACGGCAAATCTGAGAGGCGATCGGTGCATCACTACCAGAAAGTGAGAAAGGGGCAGAGGGGGAGTTTCAGCCCGTAGCAACAGCGGCGAGGTGAATGGAGGGCTATGGGCCAGTCATACCGGTACAGTGGCGAGAGAATGGAGGGCTATGGGCCAGTCATACCGGTACCTTCGCTTCCTGGAATACTGATGTCATCCAGCTGCAGCAATATAAGTAGTTAGGGGGTTGGGGTAGCACCTTGGGGATAGTACTCAGAAGTGGAAGAATCATATAATCCTAATCAAATCAAAATTATACTTTGATAAAACTCTTCCTTGTACTGTGCATGATCTTCTATAAATATCACGAACAAGTGACGTATATTGAGCGTTAATAATAACTTGAAGTATGATGAATAGCTGTTCCTGCACAAAAACCTACGCTTCAAAGCATTTTTTTTTCTAACTTACAAGAACTACAAAAGTTTAAAGGGACAAAATCTGGTGTGTTGGATTAGATTGAAGAACTACTTTCCTTTGCATCCAACGACTGTTACTAGTCTTCTTTCCTTTCTCCCCAAAGCTTAAACACTTCAAGGCAGAAAGGGGGAGTTAACACCGTCTATTATGTCCTTTACGTGCAACACTGGTAACTCTCATAGGCCTGTTTTTAAAGGCCTGTCACTTTCCTTCACTAGGATCCCAATCTAAAGTCACTTGTTCCTGCTGGAGGGTATAGTGCAGTGTTCATCTCGATTACTGTCATAATCCGGCACAGTTGATTACATCTTTACTTCAAATACGAAATTCTAATCACAGGGTTGAAAAAACCAAGATTATTACCTGAAATGAAAGCTTTAGTTACACCGTAAGGTAGCCATCAACGTAATCGCTGTACCGTATCAAGTAATTCAGGATATGGGAAGACGTCCTTGGTGTCCTAGAAAACTCTTTGTCTTCGTGGTAACAGCAACCTTCCTACGAGACAAAAAACCATATGCCAAGATAACCCTCCCTATCCTAGCAGGTACCTGAGTCAACATGCATACAACTGCAAGGTAAGCTAGCAGCAGAGACTAAAGGACACACACACACACACACACACACACACACACACACACACACACACACACACACACACGCATATATAAATGTATATATATCCTTGGCCACCAGTCTCGCAAACAATATGGAGCGGCTACCACGCCCTTACCCTCAATGTTGTTTTCCTAGTCTATGGCACAGTGTATGGAAGGTGGGCCAACAACCTTCAGTTTAAATTGCTGCTCTGCAGTGGTGTCGACCAATGACGGAGGGACTAGGAACTAGACCGACACCCTTGCCAAGTGCTGTTTTTGGCTGGTGTAGTAGGCTAGTGACGGACGTACCGATATGGAGAACAGAGCGGGGGCAGGGGGGGAAGGACCCATTTTTCTTTTTATTTTACTAGGGGGAGACCCTCAAAAATGAGGAAATCCGATATTCCTTAAGTCACCCCAGGGCCCGATAGCCTGGGAGGGTTATGGAAATGAGAAGATACGATTCTTATATTTTTCCCCGGGACCTAATGTTTGAGGGGTCCAGAAAATGAGGTCAAACTCTCCTTAAATTAATACTGCCTCATGTCTTCCAACTCTAACGGGCTCTTAACCTACCATCTAGCCTATCTGGTTATAAAAGTAAATTTTTGGGAGTCTTATATACCTTGTGTGTTTTGCCATGACGGTTCTCTAAAAAAAAAAAAAAGGGTTATGTATTCGATAACGACCACAAATGCAAAAAAGACAACTTTGATCACGATTATAAAACATAAAAGTCTCCCATTTCAACACTACGGTCATTCCGTACTCCTGCCTACTGGACTGGATGGGATAGATGAGGTGGGGGGGCTATATTTGTCCTTACGGCAGCTTGAGCCACTAGCTCAAGCTGCAAATGCCTGGGGATATTTGGCCCTAGGGCCCCTAATCCTTTATACGATACATGCTCAAGCTGCAATTGGTTGGCTGAGCCGGAGCGTACTGATGTAGGCCAACGCCATCCTATCATATACCACGGCTGATCTGGCCCAGTCTCGCACTTACAGGAAGTGGACCAGCACCCTCCTGCCTCACGCTATTCTTCGTTAGTGTGGGCCAATATCGTGCGCTCGGAAATTGGATTAACACCCTTCTGTTTCGCACGACTCGTGGGGTTTCTTACTCATTAGGTCATGCAACAAAATTGATCATTTTGCTACATTTATCTTAAAAATTGTTAGCAGGTCTGTCGTCCAGCAAACATAAAATTAAAGGGCTCGAGAATATCTTTAGATAATTAATTGATTTAAACTGCATATCACGATGGGGTATGAAGACTGAAATTGACATCTTGTTGATTAAGATCTCTTGTCGGGTATAATGGTCTGGTCAACATCTTTCTGGACCAGTTATACAACGAATGGCAACTGAGGTGATATTGAAAACTAACCAGTGACGTCGCTGGTACTAAATCATAGCATTCATTTTTTACAATGCAGTTATGGTAGTATTTCATCTTCGCAGCAAACTAAAGAGTAATATTATTGGCTTACTGTAATGTAACATGAAAACTGGATGGTCAACAAAATAACACAGCTTGAATCAGCAATTACTGTATAATACAACTATGTGTTGTAGCATTCAGGGGCCGCCAATATCGAGAGGATATATATATATATATATATATATTACGATATTGAGTTATAATCGGCTCCGCTAGGTGCACAGCCCATCTGCTTTCTATTTTCCATACACTATTTCTTTCTCAAGTCCTTAAGTTCTGATAATCTCAAGTCTTACCTTCCAATTTGTCCCGTGGGACAAACACTTATCACCGACTAACAATAAGAGAAACTGCAATAGTCGTAACTTCATTGGATTCTGAGGAGTACCAAGAAATAAACTTAATAGTATACTCACTATAATGCTGTGACAAAATATTGTGCTTTAAAAAGCAGATTTACCATTTGAGTAATATGAATATGATAAAGAACAAGTATCTAATCGCAATGATTAATAACTCAAGCGTAATATACAACATACCAGAGAAAATAAGGTTCTATGGTATGATAACTATCACGTGTGTTCCGGGAAGTCTATGTATAATTTCTAAGAGAGGCATTCCAGAGTGGCTGCTCACATGCGCCCTTCCTGGAAGCCGCCAAGGACTAAGGAATCGATCATGGAAACCATTGCTGCTCGACAACTAAACGATCACTTGACCACAGATGCAATGAGACGAGAGGATTGGAGAAAGGGAAGTAAATCGAAATATTGGTGGACTAACAGACGAAAATGAACGATCGTGACACGAAAAAAAAAAATATCTAGAATGAAGAAATTAGGCAATATCTTTTTTCCAATTCTTTCCAAGGCTACCATAAATAATACTGTTTCACAAGCATGACACTCGTAATAAAAAGGGCAATATATAATTATTGCTCCTTTGCAATGCTCTGTGGTGATTCGGCTTCAGCATCATATATCGGCGTCAATATACCGGAAATCAGATCTTTATGTACACATCACACTTCCTATAATCACTACCTCTTTAACTAAGCCGTCTACAGGCTAAACAAAATTATATACAAACCTGGACGCAAAAACGCGACTAAAAGCCGTAAGCATTTAAACTTGCATCGGTGATAATCTTTCTAAGGCCACGGTGAAAGAGACGAGAAAAATAATGATAGGAAATCCGGTAATGTACCACACCTACAATCGTTTTGCATTTAAGAAATATCCGATATAACGGTTTGGCTTATGGTGATGCCGATATCATATCCGAACATTTTTTAAATCTTTCACTGTGACGTTTAACCACATTCTGTGATTCAGCATCACACTTCCACATGGACTGACCGATCATCGACTGGCAGGTGCTTTGTAAACAAGGTAAAAAAAAAAAAAAAAGGTTATGATAAAGCAATATTAGTAATATTTCTTAAAGTGGTGGCATTAATATACCAAGAAGGGCGCCATATCCGGACGATGTACCCTCATACTCGATTATTTATATCCGTGTTTGTGAATATGGTGTGAATTGGCTCGGACAGTATGAGAGACTGCATCCAATAAGTATATTATAAACATCTATATAAACGTTGAAAAAAATATATAATTACATTCCAGCTGCTTTTTAATAATCAAACCACCTATACTTCCCAGTGACCCACATTACAAACACAAAAACAACGCCTCGAACTGATCTAAAGGTAAAAATGTTCTCATGACCATTCAGTATCCTGTTTGTGGTGGTAACTTAAAAATGCTTAAATCCTTTCCTCCATAAATTTTGAATGCCATTCCCATACGATGTGCTACGTTAGAGTGAACAGCTCGTCGAAATATGTAGGGATAGAACAACCACAAGACACAACATGAAAATTAAGCACAATTGTAAAAAGTGAAAAAGTACTATTATATCATGAGACTGGTGGATGAACAGAAAAATATTAGATGTAGGAAATATGGATAGCGTACAGAAATTTAAAATGCCTGCCCAATGGTAGAGAATGCATGGTACAAATAGGTAATCACACACACGCACATACACGACTCGTCTGTTACCATATTGTTTCAAGCAAAACAGTGACACGAATCAACTAGCACTGTTGCAACTACCAGTGGAGTGATCAACAGTGCAAGGCAACTAACATCTGCTACTGACGTCCTAATTCACTTGAGACTATGAAGGGGAGGGTGAGTAGACGACCCGGATACGCAGTGACTTCCAAAGTATTCGTGCGTGCCTTGTAATTCATGACGTCGAGAGAGCCACAGGTCCGGCACCATGATAGGACACAGGCCAGACTCATTACCCGCCGCACGCGTGAGGAGGTTAACATGCACGGCTAAGGACTATTCTTTGAGTCGACAGAAGCGTAAAAACTTATAATGCGGCCACTTATGGAATGATATATATATATATATATATATATATATATATATATATATATATATATATATATATATATTCATTAATAATTTATTTTGCTTTGTCGCTGTCTCCCGCGTTTGCGAGGTAGCGCATATATATACATACATACATATATATATATATATATATATATATATATATATATATATATATATATATATATATACAGAGAGAGAGAGAGAGAGAGAGAGAGAGAGAGAGAGAGAGAGAGAGAGAGAGAGAGAGAGTCTGGAGAACATTACAGTTTTGACTTCTCGAGGATTACAATAGAAAAGTAACATATTTCACACAAACTTGCTGACGGAAGGAAACTAAGCAGCTATGTCTGACTGCTCCATCCAGTATTACGTTCCTTCTTTTGTTTCCCTGAAGATCTAAAGTAGACCATACACAGAGTTTAGGTGTGTGGTGGGCGAGAAGCGCTGGTATAAACAGAAACGAACGTAATATACATCAGCTCCACTCACACCGAGGTGGCAGGAGGACGACGATCTCTTTCCCTAGACAAAGGAGAGAGAGAGAGAGAGAGAGAGAGAGAGAGAGAGAGAGAGAGAGAGAGAGAGAGAGAGAGAATACGTCCCTCCCTTTTCACCCGAGCGCCGCGCGGGTCGTACACCGCCGGAGGCGGCCAACCGCAGGACAGCTGTGGGAAAACGGGGGATAAAAAGCAGGTAACTGAGTCTGGGGTGACCACCATGGCGCATCACACCACCACCTCCATGATGATCACACCCAACCCAAGCCAGCCAGCCAGGCAACCCACGTATTACATCCACCGTCATCACCAAGATCTCACAACTGCTAAAGGCTAACCTGGACAGAAAAATGCTCACCACCAAAAAACCACGCGCTTATCGCAAAGGGGTTCAAGTAATGAACACTCTACAAGCCACTTACAAGTTTCTGAACCCGTCGACTGAACTTGCACATTTAGTCATGTCTCCAGCGAACGATGTGCAGAGGACAGGGTTGGAGGAGAGGAGGAGGAGAGAGGTAATACAGTGAGGGAGTCGTGCATAGCGGCGACGGGAAGAAAGCCGGGTGATCCGTGGGGCTGGTGGGGAGGAAATACTCGCACAAGACTGAACCGCATTGCAACGACGGCAGAACTATCGGTCTCCGGAGGTCAAATAGCCCATTTTGAAGGAATGAAATGATCGTGCCTGAGAGGGCGATCAATCGTTGTACGGACGGGGGTGAGTGGGAGGTTCGACTACTGTGTCTACAATTCATCCGTCGTGCTGACGGGATTGGTGTAGTCTGTACCTCACCTGGGCCTGGGGCTCCCCTGGCCCAGACTTTCCCAGCCAGGTTTCCCAGGGTACACCCGAGGGATGCATCTTCAACCTCCTCCTCCTCCCCCCACCACAAACCCCCCACAGGAAATCTCTCCATGCCTCAGTCGACAGTCTCTCTCACGCTCCCATTGTTCCTCTCTCTTAAAACATGACAATAAGATTAGCGGTTGGGCACGTCCGTCAGGTAGGCTCAATGAACTGTGATATACTGATAGCCAGTAATAGTTGTGGTATCAACAATTAACAGTAATAATAACATTAATAAAGTAATTACTGTAATTACACTATCAACCAAATTACAGTAAGTGATAATACTATCAACAAGCATAAGAAACAAAAACAAAGTGACTATCACTGTAGCTAAAGTGCTGAAGCATGTGGATTGCAGCGCACAATCGCAACAATGGACCAGTTACTGAAGAGAATAATAATGTGGTGGTCAACAGCTGACGACATGGGGATGAGGGACAAGTTAACTTTACCCATACTTTATCCTGGTTGGGTAGGGGGATATCCTCCACCTCCGCAACCTAGTATGCGACAAAGGTTCCTTAGCGAGGGGATCAGTCCACCAGGCTGTTTGATGCTGCAGATCTCAGTATAATAAGTGCAGTTTGGCTGGTCGTTTTTGTAGAGGTCTTGGATTCTTCCCATGGCGTTCGTATATTTGTTGGTAATAAGTTCACCTGACGTGGGCCCTTGACATTTACTCTGTTTTCCGTAATATTTCCTGGAACATATCTCTTCAGCCTGGGTACCTAATCTACACAGTCTTCGTGGCTGATATTCAAGCGAGGGACTGCCTTCGTATCCTGGTTAAGAAAGTTGACATTTCAATATTTTTCAAGTGTGTGATGCATCTTCTGCGTCTATGGTCTAGTGAATTTAGTTTTGAAGGTTGTAGTCCACTCTCGTCAATCCGGACAGTGAAGACTACACATTTCCTAGCTAAGAAGTTTCTCTGGGTCTATCTGGTGACGATAGCACAGCACTTCTCCAGTCAGACAGCAAGTTTCAATTATCACTGGTCTGCTTCCGTCTCAGAGAGTGTAGATGTTGAAAGAGGTGCCGGGAATGAGCGAACTTTCTTCACGAGCTAAGTATAGTTAGAGCGTCCTCTCCACTCCTCCCTCGGGCGTTGCGATGGACATTTCCCCTCTGTGCCTCACGCGCCCTGACGGTAATGTTGTAGCCCTACCCTTCCCCTTCCAACAGGAAGCTGTCTCCGGTCCCTGAAGGAAACTGGACGATTTCTAACTCAACCGAGAGACAAAGGCGCCCCCAATGTTCGTACACTCCAACCGACCTCGCGTGAGTGAACTGGGGAACGCACGGTACACAAGGAGATCCTTTCTATCACTGACGGTAACCAGGACTAGACGTCCAACCTGGGATGCAGCAGACACACCCAAGGAAGCTACAAAGTTAAGCTGCTGCGACAGGGTCTTTTACCATCCTGTAATACATTACACGTTTCTGTAATCTCGCTATTATTACAGTTATATCTAAAAAAAACTTAAAAGTCTGGTGATTTCCTCTTAAAAATAACACGACCCAGACCATACTAAATATGAACTAACACAAACCATCAGTGATCGACCGCAACTGCCACACTCGGTAATCTACAATTGTTTTATCATAATACCATAATACTAATACTTTACAATCATGCGCCCATCCTCCCCGAGCCTTACCCTCTTTGGCTCATCACAGTGTGCTTCTTGTTTACCTAAAATGCAATTCATCAAATCAAAC
The DNA here is from genome assembly GCF_036320965.1 of Panulirus ornatus. NCBI lineage: Eukaryota > Metazoa > Arthropoda > Malacostraca > Decapoda > Palinuridae > Panulirus > Panulirus ornatus. Next base: position 56,632,210 of record NC_092235.1, on the reverse strand, counting down.
TTGGTCACCCTCTCAAGCTTGACGGCGGCACATCTCACATCATGACATTTTTTTTTTCCCGACCTCATACGTAAAATTCCTAGCCGCATGCGACCGAAATAATGAAGGTTGCAGACCCCCTGGTCTGGACTATGATCTGCCCCTTAAGGCTCAAGTTAAAGACAGTTCTGCTTAAGGAGTTAAACACTCGAAATCCACCCCTTCCTGTGAGGTGACGAATGCGCCCAGGCTGCAGCAGCAACCACAGAATAAACTGTGAGCCGCTTCATTAAGCAGTGTGTCAGAGGGCCTTTCAAGGGCATCTTGCCCTCACTGGCCCCGGTCACTTCCTGGCTTGGCCCAGTGACGACACGGTCGGTTACCAACATCTTCTGATACATGGCAACGCGACTAAAGGGTCGCTAAATGGTCAAATAATGGAAGAGTTGCGTGGCATGATACACAGCAGAGATATTAGACAGCCTACTAACTGATTTAAGAGACATTCGAGTACAACTTTTGGGTATAAAGAAGGCCTGGCTTCTAACATGATCCTTAAGGGTTAGATCAATGGCCAGGCCATTATAACAAAGGTCATGATCAAATGGTTGAGGCGGACTCTACCATCTCTGGCAGCAATACCACACGACATCGTCATTCTCTGAAATCCAAGTATTTGCGTTATCAACTCTCCCTCTCGTTCCATTCCATCATTCCTACTGAACTAAAAAAAAATACCGCTAAAATGTCGTTCCTTTCTACTTTCTGTTTATCACATAAACACCCCAGCTTTAGCTCCCGTCCAGAGAGAATAAACAGCCAGCAGCTCTTACCCCGACCACTCACGACAAAGTATCACCAAGTTCTCTGACCACCTAACAAAAGGAAGTTTGAATACGAAAGTACAAGATCTCAGACCCTTCACATGGCAATCTTAGGACTGAAAAGAAACGAGACGTATGCTTTTCAGGGCAAGACAACAGAGCATCCGTCTCTTGACCTGTTTTGTAGGCAGTGTGAGTCAAAGGTAAGTCCACCATATTCGTTTCGGTGTACCAAACACTGGATGGCTGAGGGCTCGCTCTTGGTGAGAGGTACTATAACTCGGCCTTTCTCTACCCTCGGCCGAGTGTGACAGCACCGTCCTTGAACATCGGAAAGTACGACAGGAAACGGGGTGACTGAACGACTCCGAAAGACAAGAAATATAAGCAATGGACTCATGACACGAGACCTGCTTCCTGTCCGACTCTTGGTTCCAGTGCGTCGACGTCACCACTGGACATCCTGACTGGGGGAAAAAAAGGAGGAAACGAAACGAAAAAAAAAAAAAAGACGAATGTATAACCGTAACGTTGTACCAGTGGGCTGAGGGTACTGTCTGCAGGATGAGACGCCCCTCGGCCGGACGCCCAAACCTCAAGACTGAGGCTGATTGGTAGGACACCCGAGAGATAATCCCCAAGATCCTTTTACGTCACCGGAGCTTAATCATCGGGATGTACGTGAGTCCGAGAGCCGAGCTAAGCTGAGCTACATGAGCTGAGGTTTGTGAAGTGGAGTTACCCTTGCTAATTGTTGCTATCCCTCCCCCTCTGCCCGGCAGACACCCTTTCCATTATGGAATAACATGAAGGCGGAATCATCATCATGACGATAAGGACATACACAGAAAGGAGTGAAACAGGGAATGAAACGTAATACGAGGCAGAAACTGGACATAAAGAATGAGAGGAAATTCTACAACTGCGAGACAAACAGGTTTCTGTCACATAACATGGAATTGGATAATTTCATTAAAATCCGCTGACCGATGTAGGAGACATCTATTTTAAATGGTAACAGCTGTTTATCCATTGACACCAAGAAATTCATTTACGAAAAAAAAAAAAAAACATTGAATTGTGTAGGACTTTTGATGACTTAGAGTCTTACAAAAGTTGGCTGCAATCTGTTAACCGGCTGAGAGGAGGATAAAGACAAACCGAATCCAGGTCTCTCCACCAGGATATTGTACACAAAAACCAAATGTTCAAAATCAATTGGAAGGAATATGTAGCTGACATTTAATGATTATTAAAAAAAGTCAGGGTGGAATCCATTTACCGTTTCAGGAGACAGTTTTAATCTTTACACAATCTGAATTAAGAACAAATATCTGTATAAGCAAGGAAAAGTTACTATATTACAAACGTCAGTACACAACTCTACAATGAAAAAAATATATAAATGAAGGAAAAAAATCCTCGAAAAAAATTAATTCCTGTAATATCAGGACTATGTTGGGGATAGCCATATCCTTCACTCTTTCATGAAACAAGAAACCAGAAGTTGGTGTTGGTGTCAGCCTCTTTATCAGCAAGACTGACAACAAATGTCTCATCTCCCCAGTTATCCCCTTCTGTCCGCCGTGACAAAGCTGCCTTCTCCTTATTCTACAGGTATTACGTTGGCCAATGTTTTTGTGAGTAGCCAGCACGACTCCCTACCACCGAGGCTTGGACCCATGACTCGCGTTTGGCTGCTGCTACCCAGATTCTTGCCTAGAGACCGACCATACGAGGACTAAGTGGCCTGTTATGATATCTCCTCGTTCCCTGGAGCAACGAAGCTGTGGAGTCCTCTTCTTCCTTATTTAACCTTCCCCTCTTCTCATAACCGGTCTATCTTTGACTCAGGTGTACAAACACCCGAAGACCCTTGATTGCGTTCCTTACTTTTCTTCCCGCTACACCTGAGATGGTCATGACTGGGGCATGTTGTGCCTCGTGCCAAGTCTCGGATTCGACAATTGTGAAACCCAGAGATCACTTACGGGAATCCTATGATTGGTGCTGACTCTTCTTACACCTACCAGGAGGAAGATGCTGACACAATGATTCTTATATAATCACGAGCTACATTTCCACCACCACCACTGTCTCAAAGAGCAAATCTATAAACGAGGAAGTCGTCCAAGGCCATGTCTTTGTCTTCATTGTGGGTCCAGGTTATAATACTGTCGGTGAAGGGCATGTCATGGGTACCGGGTAAATGGTCTCCAAAGGAAGTGTGGTTCAGAGCTTTATGGCTGCCTTATATAAGACGGGTGGTGGGAGAGGGTAGCGAGCAAGGAGCAACCATGGCGACAGGCATCACCGGGTGACGATTCTCCCTACCTCACGAAGTTCTGCTCCAGATGAAGATAATCAAATGAAAAACACAATCTAATGACGCAAATCAAATCTAAATTCTAAACCTCTAAGTAGGTAAACTAATATGCAAATAAAGTCTGGCATCACCACTCCTTCCCGTGCCTCGCTCACAACCTAAGTTCAGGAAATGGGATCAACCAACTCTGCAGCCAACCTCAGAATTCAGGTGCAGCTCATTAAATTTTTTTTCCCTTATATCTAGCGAGAATTGCGCAACTAGAGTCTTTCGAATGATTTCAAGGCGCGTTATCTTTCTGGCAAAACTAACTCGATTCTCCCGTCCCGACCCGTCAACACAATTGCTGTTAACTATATTTTACGGAGAGAGTTCACGACAGAAGATGAACCTTGCTAGCTGGCAGCGGGCCAGTGGGACTCGGTCTTATAAGGCTGGAGAGGACCTTGCCCCACAACCGTGGCAGGCAGGGGTAGGTGGAGGTCGAGCTGCGCTGGCCCGGAGCACGCCCAGGAACCACCATCCATGGAAACTAGAGTCAGCTTGCTTGACACCATGAAGAACAAAAAGAAAGACACGTTAAAGTAAGAGAAGAATACGTGGAGAAGACACCTTGAATTACATCATTCATATCCAGATAAAGTGGTGTTCGCTAAAGACGGTGTTCGCTAGGAGACTGGTTGTCTGGACGACTCGACACAATGCCACGCAGTAACCCAGGAGGTAATCCTTTCATAAAATCAACAGGGATGTAGTCTTAAACTTTCAATTATCTAAGGTTCGAATCTAACGGCATGCCGAGCCAAGCCAGAGTTTCAGCCTCATCCAGGGTTCACAGGACACTGTGCGGTGAGCTCAGTGAGGTCTGTATCCTGGGGGTCTGTCCGCCACCAAATACCCGCCGGCAGCCAGCCAACCATCACAAACAAGAGGCGCCACCTCTCACGTTCCCTCCATAACTCACACACGGATCCCTCACCCGACTCTTCACACTCTCCTGTATAATTCTACTCAGTCACGTATCTAGAACGCGTGTAATGTTTTGCCTAAGTACTACCATAAGGGCTGGTAAATATGTCATCATTCTACAACAATCGCCTCTACTAGTTCTCTCGTATTACTGCTTTCTTAAATTTCCTCCTTTCTTTTCAACTCTTTACCTTCGTTCTCCCTACCCCCAGCTTATTCTATAGCCCCTTCCCGCACTCTCTCACCCTTCGCCCCATCCAGCCACTCAACACTCCCGCTTCCGTCATGGTGAGGCAGCACATAACGGTACATCTACGAGGACTAAGGTCACCAGGCCCCGTATCAGGCAATTTTCAGCGGAGACACTTCCTCGCCTAACCATCTCTCTCTCTCTCTCTCTCTCTCTCTCTCTCTCTCTCTCTCTCTCTCTCTCTCTCTCTCTCGCCTGTACAACAAGAGATACACTATGATCCATCTTGCTTGCATCATCTAATAGCACAAACCATCTTAAATCAATTCACCCACAAAAAATGAAAAGAATTATCAGTAATGTTCTTGGTGCTGTCACTGGCGTTGGAAAGACGTGAATTTTTTTCACACTACTGTGTCGACCCCCAACGTCCCCCTTAGGTTAAAACATCTGGATCACATATATAAAAAGTCCCTGTCTTACTGACCTCACATGAGTCATGAACCGTAAACCCGGCAACCTGCATGCCGGTGTATCACACACACACACACACACCTCGATCCCATGCTCAGTGTGTACGGTACCGCAGGGGCTTTACCGCGTTTTCTTTTTTATATAAGAACGGTTGCCCACATGGTGTACAGCACAGTGATGATAGACTTAACACCCTGACCACAATGGTACGAGCCTCGAGAATGATGGCCAGGCTTTGGATCTGATGAAACCTGTGGGTGAGGCCGTCCCACCCATATGTCGTGCTCGAGGGATCGCATGGTCGTGCTCGAGGGGTCGTATGGTCGTGCTCGAGGGGTCGTATGGTCGTGCTAGAGGGGTAGTATGGTCGTGCTCGAGGGGTAATATGGCCGTGCTCGAGGGGTCGTATGGACGTGCTCGAGGGGTCGTATGGTCGTGCTCGAGGGGTCGCACGGTTGTGCTCGAGAAGTCGTATGGTTGTGCTCGAGAAGTCGTATGGTCGTGCTCGAGGGGTCGCATGGTTGTGCTCGAGGGGTCGTATGGTCGTGCTCGAGGGGTCGTATGGTCGTGCTCGAGGGGTAATATGGTCGTGCTCGTGGGGTCGTATGGTCGTGCTCGTGGGGTAATACGGTCGTGCTCGAGGGGTCGTATGGTCGTGCTCGAGGGGTAGTATGGTCGTGCTCGAGCGGTCGTATGGTCGTGCTCGAGGGGTAGTATGGTCGTGCTCGAGGGGTCGTATGGTCGTGCTCGAGGGATCGTATGGACGTGCTCAAGGAGCGTACCGTCAAGTTCAAGGAACTAAGATCAACGGTTATTACACGCCGGTGTCGCAGTGCAGCCCGTCAATCCTGTACCAGTAACAGTATATAAGACGGAAATCCAAAGGTCCTTTTGAGAAGTCACAGACTGGAGTAATGGGTTTGGTCACTGTACAAAAGTCACTGTACAAAAGTGTGCTTCCTCATTATCTTCTGTGCCGTTAGTATCCTGGTCACTAAATTATCTATATTAAGTCATTGCTGGAGAACCAATGGGTTGTCGAACGAGACAAACAAACAAACAACACACAGGAAATCAATCTTACGCTAAATATGATCACATCTTTACAAACGAGTTTTCAGAAACAGGTTCAATGCAGCAGCGGCAGCACCACTGCCACGAAACACCCAGAGGGGTTTTAGGTACACTCTTTGCACTATATATACATACACTTCAACTTATTCCACAGGAGGCTACGAACATGATGCATAAAAACGTTACGAAGATGGCAAAACCCATCAAAAATACCAGGTATGTATCTCTTACAATACACGTCCAAGACCCGAGAACGTACCACAGAACACGGAGGCGGAGTGAACCAGTTACTAGGTCATCCCTCCGGGTATGATGACCAGTCATGACCTCACGTGGCCCCCATCTCCATCCAGAGTCATCACCCCAACCCCTCCATCAACCAGTTAGAAGAGCACCTGAGGTGTCCCTGACCCCTGGCCACCTACCTCCAGGCTGTTGATCTACCGGGCGGCTCGATCAGTCTCCCGTGACCCCGGACGTACACAGAGGCACACGCCAGCACTACCAGCAGGCTCAGGCCCGCCCGCACGCCCTCCATCCTCCCTCCTTCACTACCACGACCTCAGTGCCTCCAGTTGACCCGGGGTGATAGTACAGTCAGCCTGTAAAAAAAAGAAAAATCGTATGGGACTCAAGTATACCAGAAAGGCAAATATCTACGATCAAAGACAATACACATCATAAAGTGAATAAAAAAAAAATCACATTAAGTTATTCATGTTCATTCTAATGTGATTATTCCAAGCCATCATAATCTCTTAAAAGCTCGATCGAGGAGAACTGTTCATTTACTAATTATGTACCAAAAAGAACTCGACAGATATAATCATAAATTGGAGGCTTACAGCAGTCCCTTTCTGTATGTAATCAACCTGTGAAATCTGTATTGTGCAGTAACAATGCGGCAGGCTGGGGAGCTTAACCACCTCGGGGACACACAAGAGGAGGTACACGTTACTTCGCCTGCCTTCCTGACCATAGTTGATCCTACAGCTCCTAGTGATCTAGTGGCAGCTAAAACCACTTCGTTACACAATGTCACCTCTCAGGACGAGAAAAGGTGAGAACAGGCGATGATGTATCATTATTGTATATGCAAATTAATGGGACGCTTCACTGAAGGCCGCCCGTGGTCCTATCAAGGGTAGCTAGTCACCTGCTTTAATACTTCTCATAAAAAAAATCGGAACGATGGGAATAAGCTACCAGTCACTTCGGTAGATAGTGTCTACGATTAACTGTCACTTGAGGCACCCAGCTGCTGCAGATGTACTCTCAGTGATCCACCGTCATCTTAGCTACTGTTAAAGTGCCGGCTATGAGAGTGGCGTTCCGTCACAGCACCCACGGCTGTTCCGCCACACCACTCCATTGCTCGTGCATCGTTCCACAGATGTTCAGCAGCTGCTGGAGGTTACACCGTGTGCACGAACGCCCGGAAGTGCACAACAAATATACTTTAAACAAGAAAGACTACTTAATGCACCAAGGCTCCTAACCTGCTAAAAAGTTCAACCTAAGAATTTAGCTCAGCTCATCACGAGCAAAAACGATCAGCATGGCTTCACCTTACCTTATCTAACTATAGCTCATACAAGGCTGAAAAACGCGGCACTTCGCACGGTGTGGTGTTTGAAGTCAGTGTGAGTCAGAATACAGACTGTAGAAAGATTTCAAAGCCTTCCCGGGGTGTGGCTGTCGCTTCCCGACACACGCCTCCCCTAAACTGATACAAACAAATATCTATATACATCATTGAGAAATACCCGCATAGATTTCGCGTGGTCTGAATAACAGGGTGCATGGGGTGAATGCCTCGTAGCTCGGGTGTAACATAAAGGCAAGAACAGCTTCAGTGATCTTTGAGAAGGAGAGGGAGGTATTCATAATCCTTTCGGAAACTCCAAGCGTCCGTATGGAGTTTCACTCGGAATCGAAACTCGTAAGCGTGCGGTGAGCGTGTGGTGTTGGGGCAACGGTGCGTTTCAGGAAAGTGGGCTGCCGCTGTGTTAGAAAGCAGCCAGTGCTTCAGGAACCAATTGTGAGTTCTGTAGCAATTACAGCTGAAATTAAAACGGCCTTATCTTCCTCACTTCTCAGAAAATGTAAGCGTGTGTGCTTTGAGCTCACGTACACGGTATGTGGTGGTTATGCAGTAAATGTATGGACAACATACATGCAAAAGCTTCTCTGTGAATATTATGCACGTGTACACCGCATACAAGCCTTTACAGATGTAATATAACAAGGCTAACTACCTACTGCCTTAACCAAGTCTCTAAATCTACATAACACCCTCACTGCATTTAAACATCCCGTCTTCTACCCGCTTTGGTAAAACTCAAGACGGCATATCAGTCTCATATAACCACATCAAATAACACTACACCAGGCTCTCACTGGGCACAGCAGGTTAGTGGACGCAGCCACAACGCCCTACGAAACTAAATCCTTTCAGGGAGGTGAAAACCAAAGTGAAATGCCGTAGGGTTACGTAAGGTGGGTTCCCCCTGTCCCCATTATTCATGATACACCTACCCACACATCCTACCAGCACTTTCCCACGTAATTCCTCAATATCTCACACCCTCCCTGCAGTCTGACACGCGTTATGTACTTTCTAAACAGAAATGAGTATGTATATCAAGTTCACTGAGCGATCCCATCGTAATGTTTTGATAAGAAAAAACTAATCGTGTTTCCTTTTAAACATATGTTATGAACTTCAATATGTAAATGTTCAAGGTGTAAGCAACATACACAAGAACATTTTGCAAGCGTTAAAAAAATGGTGAGTTTGTAAGAAGCGAAAAGCTGAGCCACTGACTGACAAACACCATATGCTTCTGGTTGGAAATTTGGCACCACCGCCAGTGACCACAACACAGGGAAAGCAATTAGTCCCTCATGTGCTCACTATAGTAAAAATAACAAACATTCGTGATAATACACAGAAAATCTGCAACACATACTCACTAACACTGTTAATCACGAAACAATATGCTTAATCATAACAAGGCACTGGACGCGGTATGTAAACAAAACTGCACACGGTAGCGGTCGGCGAGAAGTAGGTTACCCGGTAAGGTGACCGAACTTCATGGTACTCGTACTCATCTGGTATGTTGCATTAGTATGAATTCCAGTGAACTTCCTGGTATATTCCTCGAATGACAATACGATATATTTCAATGTCATTTCTCAACGATCGCTAGATGTCACAATAAGAAACAAGAAACTATAGCCTAGTGGCATAAATCGCTCGTTTATGGTGCGTATTCCATATATACTGCTCATAATAATGCGTAACTGCTGTGATTGTGGTAACTTAGACACCAACGAAATGAATGATGATTATCATAACTTCTTTGTGTAAATTCTTATTTGTCCCAAATTGTCTAAACATACTGACACAGGAGTAAAGTAACAGACCTGATTAATAAAATGAGAATACTTAGTTTTTGAATATAATCACCTGAACTAGATATGTATTTTGCATTCCTTAAGCCTCATCACTCCCTGGACTAGATATGTATTTTGTACTACTTAAGTCTCATGTTAAGCTAATTTGTAAGACATAAAACTTTGACCAGCAGCATTTCCTTTCAGAGTGAATACTTCCGACTTGCACACTAATTTCTATTATTACAAAATGCATCGTCACTGCGAATCAGCAGCTTACATTATTTTCCTTAAACACACACGAGGCGTCCAATGTCATAAAGGACAGCGAAAACTTTATGTCGCAAAGTGATCACCATGGCGGACTTGATAATGGTTGATGCTGACATAAGTTACGACGGCGCTCTTGAAGAAACAAAAACAAAAGTGGGTGATTGGAATCCATTACGGTGAACATTACAAACTGAGCGTAAAAATGACTAGGTCATAAACAATACTACAAGCTAACACTGAACACCACGGAGGCAGGAAGCACGCCAAACGTCAGACCTTCCGCACAAACACACACAACGATACGCAAGCCAATAATACATCTCCGTACACTACATACCATAGTTTTTACCACAACATATCTCACAACACCATCCAAGGTCAGAGTGTGTCACGCGTGCTACCCACACTCTCACATGTCGCCATAAACACATACCTCACATTAAGGAAGAAAGTATATAAACACGGACACATATACTGATATCATACTCGTACCCTGATGTTCAACGACGACCTACATAGTGAGCGTGCGGTCTTAGAATTATTCTCAACACTTGCAGAGGTAGTAAAGGTCCCCGGAAGGTGGATGTAGCAATGACGGGGGGGGGGGGGGGGTGAGTTGATAGCCTTATAATAAGCCCAACCAACCCTGATATTCAAGTAATTACCTCTCATCACCTGGCAAATACTCGCAAAGCCCCGTGCAACCAACACGAAGGCGGCGGAGAGTCAAGAATTATGAAACACTCTCGACACTAACACGTCAGTGATGCGAAGGTCACACGAGATTCCTTGGGAGTCTAGACAATACTTTAGTGAACAGTTTGTTACATTTTCTTGGAACATCGTAAAAGGTGAAAATCATTCAAGACTGTGAGGCTGTTTCCTGGGGATAACTCGAGGTTAAATGGGTAAATGTCACGAGTCTTTGGTAGACGACTGGCAATACTCAAATGTGAGATCTTTCACATATAAACAATTACATCAACATATACAGCCTGCGTCTAGTGATACACTTGAAACCCTTACATAACATAGTTAAAATTATCTTTAGAATCCAGTCTATTGAGATAACATTAACTTGCTTAAAAAGGCAAAGGATATAATCAAAAACATGTCGGAAACCAACAGTCCTTCAGGAACTGTTTGCAGTCTTGTTTTGAAAATGAAGGTATATGACCGAAACCAACATGAGTTTCGAAATAATGTTTACTAAAGCCATCGTGGAGAAGGACAATCGGGCGAAGCAACAGCAGCAACTGAGAGGTCTGGCAACTTTAAGAGCTGAGCATGCCCTATCGAATATCACTTTACTGAGGCAAAAAGACAAATGTAATCAAACTGAATAAACAGTATAACAAATACAAATCTTGTTCCATGGAACAGGAACAATGAAAGGTGTAACAATTGCAACATTCTTTTTTCTCCTTTAAAATATCGATTCTTCTTTTTTTGACAAAATCATGTTAAGATAATTAAATTTTTTCACATTTTGACATCCAAGATATTCAACCAACTCTAAGATTCACGGCCATAGGAGTCTGAAGTTAATACATCACGACAAGATACGTTACTAGACGCGTTAATAGACGGTAATAATCATGCCATTAAGTTTACCTTTCAATATTATCGTGTCTCCCCCCTGATAAAGAAGGACAATCTTTAATCACAGTTTTATAATCATCAAAAATTTTAAAACATATTAACTTTAGATTGGAGAGCAATAATTTACAAGTGGAGAACAGAGAGTTTCAATGGACGATCTCCAATTTTATTCTTTTAACGGTTACAAAAGATACAGTATAGTTATAAGTGATGGGGATTAACTCTCCCTTTTATATGTAAATCTGAGACGCGAATAACTTCTTGAAAAAAGGAAGAAAAAAACAATCCCAGACGGAAGCCATGAAATTGAGATGGCATATTTACTAACGATATCTAAAGGGCTTGGCTATTAGTGACTTAGAACAAACAAAGTCAAGAAGAAAAGTCGAATAAACAATGTGGAACTACATCCCCTCGTGAGACACAATGTGTTTACTGATGCTAAGTACACACACCGTCCCAGGAATATTTTCAGATTTCTTAAACCTTCCAGCTATCTGTCCGTGTAGGGCTTTCATCACCTCGTGGGCAGGAGAGAGAGAGAGAGAGAGAGAGAGAGAGAGAGAGAGAGAGAGAGAGAGAGAGAGAGAGAGAGAGAGAGAGAGAGAGAGAGCTGAGGTACTGCCACTTCGTTCGATTCTTTTTGAGAACGTGCTCGAAGGTATTCTTCTCCAGCGGATACCAAACCCCACGTAGATGTACACCTTATATTTAGCATTGCTACAATAACTCCTGGCGTACCTCAGGACACGAGGTACACGTTCCTTACGACGATGTAGACGACCTACTGTATTCACACACGTTGCGTCGCCTCTTGACTCCAGCATACAAACACAAGAGTGTGGATGTTACCTTACTGTGTTACACTTTAGCCTTGATTGGCATCATTATTCCCGTCCGCATTTGTCCTTCCAGCAGACTACCTCCTCGTACAAAATGTTAGCGGTTCTTTCATCATTACCACCCAACACTCGCACTCTTGCAACATACGTAAAGTACATGACTCACTCGACGTTGTCAAACATCTCCATCAACAGTAAACTCCGGCCTTGACTTGCTGACATGGATCTCCAGGTTTTTAATCGTCCTTTGCAGCGACGTCTAGAGGAATGAGGGGGAGCGAATTAAGCTACAAATGAGATAATAATTAAACTCTTTAATCCCTTTAATGATTTGCAAACAAAGGAATTACTATCTTAAGCGGCAGTGAATGCTAGGTTGAAACAACATTGACTCTATGCGAAATATACTATATATATATATATATATATATATATATATATATATATATATATATATATATATATATATATTACTTTAACAGTGACTTTACGTTACTAATCAATTGATCACACGTACCATTTTCAGCATCACCTGACAACCTCTCAACATCACTGATCAAGTGATGGTCACAGATGCCATAGCCAACACCTAGCGCTCTCCTGACGCTACTGAATACCTGATGATCCCATGGACCGCTAAGTATGGAAACCTGCCTATTCCCGTGACGTCAGCGATCACCTGATGACTCTCATGGTTGACTCAACACAGTGCCATGCGTCATGACAAGGACATATATACATCCGTCCCTCTTTCTTATCTCCAGACACCAGCGGCATCTCAAGACAGTCCACACTTCTCCGAAGGTATTGCCAAAGCTTTTGTGTGATCAAGGTCCTGGTACTCATCCAGCCGTGGAAAGCATCGCTTTTGGGTTCTCGGAAAAGTTCTCGTGAGTAAAGACTCATATCACGAAGGCCCGCACCTATCACCAGTAAGGTGCGCTGGGGATATGGTATCAAGCGTAAAAAATCGGGGGAGGTTGGTATGAGTGAGGCCGTCCCTCAGCTGAAGGTTAGTGTCCTGCCGTAAAAAAAAGAAAAAAACAAAACACGACCAGCCTTCAGCATCGACGGCTTCCACCACACTCACCCTCACCGATCTCTCTCTCTCTCTCTCTCTCTCCTATTGATGCTCATCACCTCTCTCTCACAAAGTTCACGAACATGGCGGTGAGAGAGAGAGAGAGAGAGAGAGAGAGAGAGAGAGAGAGAGAGAGAGAGAGAGAGAGAGAGAGAGAGAGAGAGAGAGAGCTCGCACAAGATCAACTACACACATGTCCACACACACTAGAGGAACTTGTTCTCATACATGGTCTAGTTCACGTGGGAACCAACGTAGGAAATATGTATCACAATGATCTCGCTAATTTCGATCAATATCGCGGCCGTGTGGACGTAAATGTTTTCTCTTTACCGACACAGAAAACGGGGGAAGGGGTAGGGGTTCCTTTACAGTTATAATCTACTTGAGGTTCAGTCACCTCTGACCACCCACTTGTTGCCTTGGTAGCAAAAACAGACGAAACACAAAATATCATCTTATTATTTAGTGTGTTTACAGACTGGATTGACGACCGAGAGAAACTCAAGTCTTTAATGTAAACAAGCAGAACTAAATGGCACGATGATTCTTGCTTTGAATCCCACGTACATAAAGTTATAGCGTCCACCAGAACCACCCACCTGCGTCTTCACACTCGTCCTTCTCTTCCCAACCTTCCTTGAACCTGTCTGCTCATTCCTTGCTCCTCCTCCTACACACACTTTCCGTCACCTTACAGGAACACGGGAGGGTGAGTGGCCACCAAAATGGAAAAGAAGACGCGCGTGAGAATTCTTGACACGGTTGTGGCTTGCTCTGGTTACGCGTCGACCCTGCGAGCACAATGATAAGTACGATCTCCGGGTATTGATGGTATGACCTCGAGGTTCATGTCAAAGGCCAGGCCATCGAACCCAAGGGTTGCATGCTAGTGCTTAAGGACTGTGTCGTCGTCCTCTAGGAAATATTTCGCTCATAAGAAAAGCCTAAGTTAATTTCTATAAGCCTAGATTCATTTCGTCTCTAAGAAAAGTCAGCGCAAAAAGAGTTCCTAAGAATTTGTTTGTCTATACCTGTATGACATTTACTAAAAAGGAAATACCTTCCGGAGAAATTGTAAGAGTCGTTCTTACACGTGAGAACCAATACATTGTACGAGTCGTTCTTACACGTGAGAACCAATCAATTGTACCAGTCGTTCTTACACGTGAGAACCAATCAATTGTACCAGTCGTTCTTACACGTTAGAACCAATCAATTGGAATGAAATCCTTGAATAGTTATGGAGTTTCCTTTGGCATCTGGAGGTGGCGAGCACTCACGATAATGGCAGTGTTTCTGTTTGTTGTACTAGATGACACTCCATACCGTCTAGGACTTCAGTTTTCTGATTAAATGACAAGTACATACTAGGGAGACAGATGTTTCCTACAGATCCTACCGATAAAATGGCATGATGCAGTATTTCCCAGAAATTACTTTCATTGGTTACAAGAAACATACGAAGCTAGTTTCAAAAACCGGTCCAGTTCAATTACCTGTAGTTAAAGATCGAAATGCTATCGAGCAGTAGACAAACCTACTGTAAATCAAACATGCACAATGATAGCAAATAGGGGTATTTACAACACACGCAGCGTTTTTACAGCTAACATTATATTTGCTTCTGAGGATTAAAATCCAATTTCATCATCTAGCCATTCTGTTATTGGCCATGAGCTGATGTACGAGCTGTACTTGAGAAGGGAAACAGTCAGTGCCACGGCTAAGTTGTAGAAATCCGCCTCACTTATAAGCACACGCAACAACACCAAAGACAAGTGCTTCTACCTCACAGTCAGCCACTTCTAATAATATGAAGTACGAATTATACGAATACACTGGAGACAAAATAATATGAAGTACGAATTATACGAATACTCTAGAGACAACGCAGATCTGGTACTAGAACAATGAGGCTGGCAAATGGTATATACAATGTGTCTGAGTGAAACTGTTTTATACTCTTCCAGCTTTTCCATCTGAAGGCGTACGGCGGCTAGATAGCTTTCTTGCTAACTGAACAGTTCACTCTTTTTATCAACAATACAATAATAATGTGTACTTAAGATATGCCAGTACGACTAATTGTATTTCAATTCATGGCGGCCAGATCAAATGTCGATTAATGCGTGAGTATACAAAAAGTGTGAACAGGAAAGATGATTTCTGACACTTCTCAAATGCTGAGTTGATCCTGATGAGGGAGCACTGTACCACTGACCCCAGCTGGGGGGAAGGACTCCTCTGACCTCTACTCCCTTTCCCCCGTCTCCCACTTTCAAAGGTGTTGAGAAGGCTGTTCCTCTTGAGTGCTGCCCTTAACACGCTGCCCCTGACTGTTCACGATCATGGTCTACTTAAACCGGTTCCTGATTCAAACAAACCGTTATGACGCTGCGGAGTTGCACAAACCGGTTTCACATTTCTCATTACCGGACATGCCCCGAGAGAAAGATCGCGTAGTGCAACGCAAAAGCACGGAGTTACAACGACACCAGTCATTACATTCATGGTTATTTCCAGTAGAGGTGATCTGTCCTCCTGTATCCGAACAACAGCGCCTTCCCGCCGGCACCTCACGTAACGGACACGCTGACCCATTAACAACCGGCATTCCAAACGAACCCCCACGGGGTCGGACGCTCACCGGACCGCTTCTGTACCGTTCGTTACCTCGTAAATATATGGTGAACAAGTCCTACTTAATACTGGCTCGAGAAACGAGCCAAAACCCCATTCAGACCAACATGAAAACATCACATATTTATCCCTGATGATATCATCTCCAGCATGCACACGCAAATGTTTGGGGAATTTGTTACCCACAGAAAAATCTTTGCTACGTCGAACGAAATTCATGAGGTTACAGTGAGTAGGTCAGAGGTGTCTCCTAGCCAAATAACGGGCAATGAGGGCGCGGTCACCGTCCACAAGGTTCGGCCCTACGTCCCCAAGGGGGAGATGGTGGAGGCGCATCAGCAGCATCCCTAGCAACAGAAGGGAGGGAGGAACAGCAGGTTTGGTATAACCCAGCGCTAAGCAGGAGAGGAGATAAGCAACAGCAGCCCGAGACTAGCAAGGGAAACTGAAGAGCAGCACGCAGCTTCAGCAGACCCAATAATTACAGAATGATAAAAAAAAAAAATGATAAAAATGATAAAAAAACAGAAAATAAGAAGTTACAATATTAAGATATCAGAACAAAGGTAATAATGAGATACAAAACTGATCTGTCGCGTGTGTAGACACCACCTATACGTGTCCTTACCACCGCCTCTGAAGGCGAGCGCACAGAATAACCACAAACTCTTGACAGTGTTGTACCAAGAGACAGGATTGCGAATATCGTTGGTGACCACAACATTCTCCTTCGGGAACCACTGACTGACTCACTTTATGAAGCAATAATGCTAGGCTGACTTCCGTCCCAAGTTTTCCACGAATGATATTCCTGTTCAAGCAGTGGTTGCTGGTCAGACGGGTGGTATTTCCGGCTTTCAGCAGTAGCTGGTGGACCTACCGGCCTTGAGGACTTTACTGGAGCCGAGACAGAAGTTCAGCGGACGAGTACCTGCTACCTACAGGGGCCGAACCGAGCAGCCACGTGTGGATGCCGACACAAGGGCAGGGGAGACAGCCCGTCACTGGTGGCTGGTGAAGTGTTCGCAGGCTCCTCGAAGATCATGCTGTCATTGTAACCTACTATGGACGCTGGTGGTATCAAAGGTAAGTCTGTAAAGTTGACGCTACCTAATCAATCACGTCCCCAGAACCTTATACTTAAACTCTTTACAATAATGACTTATCATCAGTCGAAACACTACTCATACAACTAAGTGCAGAAGCCATCCACCCGTCAACACCTTGGAGGTGAAGCCAAGGTTCAGGCAGCTGTGTGGAGCGTAGGGGCCGTGACATGGCCCCTAGAAGTGAGCCAGTCGACCCATTGTTGACTCCCACACATCCACCCTCCCTCTGCGGCCAACAAAGTAGGAGCGTCCAGGGAGTGTTCCTGACTGTACTGATGTAAATAAAGGCGCGCTCGCGCGTACACACACACTCTCTCTCTCTCTCTCTCTCTCTCTCTCTCTCTCTCTCTCTCTCTCTCTCTCTCTCTCTCTCTCTCTCTCTCTCACACACATCTATTCTTACAAAAATTAATCTAAATCACTTGGAAACTTATCAACAATTGGTAAGCCTAACCTCAACTTAAAATACATAAGCAAACTGAGCGATGGAATTATGATCACAGACAGCAAAGAAAAGCATTATGAGTTCCTGTACAAAACACAAATTACACACACACACACACACACACACACACACACACACACATATATATATATATATATATATATATATATATATATATATATATATATATATATATATATATATATATATATATATAACTAGATATCACAAACATCTTAGTACAAACAGCAACGTCTTGTCTAAAGTTCGAACACAACCTAGCCGTCACAGGATGGGCGCGGACACAGCCACTGTCTTGGTCTTGGAGGCCACATTCCCGCGTCCTCTCCCTCTGTCCTTCATATTTGCACCTCTTCTCCATCTCTCGCTCTCTCATCCCTTTCCTAAGCTCACGCTTATGCTTGATCACGAAGAGAATTAAGCTCTTCCTTCACGATCTGCGATTAGAAATTCTACTACATGTGTACGACAGCATATAACGGACTTTCGTGTTTGGGTCATAGCGTTGCGTTCAAGGGTCGTAGCGTCGTGTTGAAATTTTTAGATCTGTGCAAAACGTGCTACATGTTTTACGTTCCAGCTTTATGAGCCACCGATCCAGAAGGCCATGGTCTGACGTCAGTCTTTCAGAATATCTCTGTGTTATGACTCAGGCTCAGCTCCATCCTTAGAAGCGGCCAATCTTCGCCGGCAAGAAAAGTGTTAGTCCAACAACGGGCCCAAGGATCGTGTATCCTAACCTAACCGCGCCCACTTCACCTTCAGAACCAGGTCGAGGAAACCCTTTACGGACGCCACACGCCAAAGCCGGAGCTGTAACCGACAACCCGCCTCGCCCACCAACCAATTCACAGACTTCTCTTACCAAAGCTCATTCGCAGATCTCGGTAAATGTAACGTTATCAATGACCATCCAATGCTTCATAAAGTTAGTATCCCTATGTAAGCGCTCAAATTGTAAGGTGACCGAAACAGTATGGTTGGCAAATCGCGGGGTGAGATATACGAGCGAGGAGCCGGTTATAATGGAGTAAAACTGGTAGTGGCTCAGCCCACACACATAATGGTTAGAAAGAGCAAGGCGGGACTGAACGAACGACAAAATGGTGACCCAAAGTCACACCACCTAGAGAAAGATATTTTGTAGATAGATAGATAGAGAGAGAGAGAGAGAGAGAGAGAGAGAGAGAGAGAGAGAGAGAGAGAGAGAGAGAGAGAGAGAGAGAGAGGATACATTTAAAAAAAGGAGGCTACGAAAATAAGGGAGGGTGAAGGGCAGACAGCTGTGGTCCAGCCTTGGGGCACACAACTATGGGCACCGCTACAGGCACACCCGGACACCCCCTTGTTCACTTTCACAGGAACGATCTTTAAGCCTCGGATATGCGGCTGATAAGTGAATCACAGCACCACTTTCCTCTCTGAAGCACTAATGATTATAACTTTGGTTCATAATGCAACCAGTTCAACATGCAAGAGTCAACATGATACCGTATCTCCCCTGCAGTTATTAACTGATTCCATGTGACTGCATCTACGTCAGATAGACTATTCCACTTCGCCCTCAGCTATATTTCACACTCACTGGTGCTGACGACCAGCCCTGATGACCGATGTCTCCTACACCTTTCCGTCCTTGCGCTGACTCACCTTTTACCTGAATCCTATCTTGTCCTCCCCAAACTCTTACAATAACTCGTTATCTGACCTTTAAGCTTCCTTGGGTTGGCACCTCCTCTTCCTGCCCATAATGGATCTTAAACCCTCATCCCACGACGCACCACATATGGCAATACTGTACTGGTCTCTGAGACTGCGATGCAACAACTGGTTAAATAAAGAGTTATTCTTGTGTTTACATCTATAACAGACCTGACTTAATTCACATATGCATCAGTTGGATTGTAACAGATACTGGAGATCAACTTGATTGTATAAGATACAGAAGTTTTGTATCTAAATGCTCTTAGCGATACCCAGACATTGGCGCATACTCTCAAGAACTTCCGTATGCTTAAAAGTGGTGATGCGTTGAATATACCAGTATCTTGGGAACTTCGATAAATGGATATGTATATACAAAAATATAATATGTCCAGAAACAAAGTTACATACATCGATCCCATAATTCAGTGAAGAACGGCTGACATACTATTATGAACCTCGGGTGATCTGTCTACTGAGATTGGCTGATACCTTGATCGGAAGTAGGAAGTGGTGACATTGTATGACATTTGACTAACTACTAAACAATAAAAAAGTTCAATACACAAGATAACACGGCGTACAAAAATTAAGTACGACTAATGAGGGTATATCATGAGCATAAATTATGGTATGGGACAAATACCATAGGTATTTACATCCTATTATCGCTTCTAACTCATCACAAAGACGCCGACCAACTAATGCTCGAAACAAATAAGTACTTTAATAACTCACCAGCTATAGAAGATGCTGAATTCCTGGATTTAGTAATCTCCAGCCACGCCAGCCAGCTACCTGTGAAAGACAATACCAGTAAAGATTTACACAGAACATCAAAATACGTTACAGTTAACACAATGATAATTTAACCCATCGAACACGACGTTCGAGCCTTGGGTAAGGCGGCGAGAGCTTTGCCCTGGCCCTTAAAGGTCAGGTCAAAGGCTAGGCCATCATACCTAATGGGTCGTTCCATCGCGATGCGATATAGTGTCGATCCATATGATAATGGGAAGCTAGGCTACCAGCAAGACAACCTGAAGTTTAAATCTGCGTTAGTTTGGCTCTGGGGAACTGATCGGTCGGACACACTTCGCAGGGCTTCCTACTATAGCTTGGCCAGAGCCGAGCGGTGGAACCGCTCTTGTATGGGTCAAGCGAGGCGGTAGCACCTGCATTTGGGTAAGAACAGGATCCACCTACACGGCTGGCTAAAATACTCGCCCGTTACACCTCGCTCTAAGAGATCTTTACCGTGGATCCCACAGTAAAAAGGAAGCATTTCATATATCGGTTATGCTACGTGTTGTCGGAGTTAACATCTCCATTCTATGATCTTGCTAACTCCAGACATACATGAAATTGAACAATCACATTCGTGCGACCAATGATCAAGTCAACTCTCAGGTGATTTACAATCCACCACCACAACTGTGGAGGGCTCTGCCTGCCACTGTGACCCGGGAGTCAACAGCGATGCAGAATCAGAAAGGCCAGACGTGGTCACACGTGAGAAAAACAATACCACCTTCAAGGCCCTGGGTTAAAAGCGAAAAGTCTCTGTTCTTTCTTCTAGAGAACGTATATGAGCACTGCTATTCCCACGTTTCGCCTTCACTGTCCGGTGCATTTCATGAAAGCGTGTTGAGGAATGAGCTACGCTAGCAACAACCTTGGTGGCCACGGGACCCAGCACAGTCGGTTGTCATGACTGGTACTTGTGGTGAGGCAGGGCGCAGAGCAGCTGGTAATGGCAACCCCCATAATTGATGGGACTGTCCAGGACCACTTGGAACCGATTAGCGGTATTGATGGTCAGGATGTGCACATCAATGTGATGGTGGTGTTCTTGATGGCTGCAAACAGTATATGTAACGGCGGTGCTGGCTGCAGCAGTGGCAGTGATGGTACTAGGAATATCAGTGGTGGTAGTTGCAGTACGTACAGCTCGTAATTGTGGAAGGTAGTTATGATAGTGGTGGTGTCAAAGGTGGTAAGAAATAGGATTAATCACGCCAAATTATGGTAGTGGTGATTGTTACCATCATGGCAGTGATGCTCAGAAAAGTGTATAATCACAGCCTACAGTGGAACATGCATAATAATAAGTAAGGCCAACTGTGGTCCCTTCCTTACTGTGGTGTGTGGGACGCAAGGGTGAAACGTGGGGAGAGAATGTTGTGTCGGCGGCCCCGAGATCGTCATATAGGGAGATGGGGAGACGGGGTGATGACCTCGGAAGGTGGTAGGGGAGCTAAGAGCAGGAGAATACTAACCACTTCCCATGTGAGGCTGTGACTATTACATAAACCAAACACTAAAGATAGTTACTAACTATATGTTTATTTTGGACAAGAGTTTCGTGGTAATCAAACTACTTATATATATATATATATATATATATATATATATATATATATATATATATATATATATATATATATATAAGCAAGCATATATATATTGCAGCAAGCAAGCAAATGCGCTCACATCTAGAGAACTCTGGAACCCCTTGAGCACAATTGTCTGGTCTCTTTGACCCCTTAAGGATCTGTCCAGAGGCCACGCCATCACAACCAAGGGTCATGAAGTCAGAGTTAATACAAGTAAGAAAAAATCTAAGAAATCTCCAGCTCCCGAGAGCTGGCCGCTCACGTGCCGCCACCACTAGCTAGACCACGCGATACTCGGCAAAGCTGCTGCGTCACATGATTGCTGGTGTGGCCGTCGGCAACTCAAGGGTGGGCCGTTTTGATAACTTTCTTTCCCTACACCTCGAAGCTTTGGAGCTCTCTACCTTCTCATGTCTTTCCCAATAACTATGACCTGACACACTAAGAGAAAGGTTTTTCACTTCCACCAAAACAAGTGAACACCACCCTTCTCTTCTTTTTCCCCTTCAAAATCTTCTCTCCATATAAATTATGGCCCAACCTTAATGTGGGCTTTTGTCCATGACTGCCGCCTCCACCGTGAAAAAAAGTCTTGTCAATTGATAAATCTGCGTGTACTTGGTACCAAGCCCAGACGGCCTCACGCGTTGCCACCAAAACAACTAGGTCTGCATACCGACAATGCCCGAGCATCTATCCCTCTGAACGATACATCTCTGAATAAGAACCACTAGTTGTTGTTCAGTAAGTCTGTAGCAGTAGTAGCGATGACAGCATCCAATCCTGCAGCATATAGTCTTACGAAAGGGAACACTAGCCAAATGAAACTTATAATGAAGTGTGCTAATTAGTATGGCACATCTATACGAGTAAATTACAACAATTTATAACATATCTTTACCGATGATATCCAATATATTTCTCACCAACGTAATCGCAGTGATATCACCAGAGATTTCTGTGAAATGGTTTTGAAGCTTTTTATTAACGTCTCAAGATATGAAGCATAACATATCGGGAACAATAGCTACTTCATCTGAGACACGCTCTGTTATGGAGGGACCTTGTAAAGTCGTTCAACAATACAGTTTGTGGAAATACAATACATTTATGGAGAAGGGTCACAGCTATTTAGACGATCAATCTACTACACGCGAAAGTATACTATATGCTGATTTTACTTTCACGTTAACGAGGCCGATCGGCAGTCTGAACACGCTAACTGAAGACTAATCATAGCAATAGCCATTCATTTTGCTGGGCACGCCCTTTCTAAACCCTTTCTAAACCCCACGTCCAGTTCATGCTATAATAAACACCTATTCGCTAACTTTCCCCTCGTCGGTAACCATCCACTCGGTCTCAAACACCTCATAAAGTTAACAGCCAAAACTTAACTTTTTTTTTTTTTTCTTACCTTACGTCCGAAATTAGATTTTGTTTTTGGCTGCTACTCAGATGGCCCGGGTTCGAATCCTCAGCGTTCAGTGGTAAATTGTTTACATCAGTTTTTTTGGTGTTGATAACATACGAGAAATAAGTCAAACAGCCTGGGGTTTAAGTAGATACCAGGCAACCTGAAAATGAAGTCATTAATCTGACACAAAAAGTCACATGTCGGGGTCAAGGTCCTGTTATAGAGCCTCTCCCAGTAGCAGCATAAGTGACTACAACCCAGCACCACTCGACCCACACAACCCACTCGTGATAAACGAACAAGAAAATACACCTGCCAATCCGAACCACTGGACATCATAAGCCATTTTGGATGAAAAAGTATATATATCTATACACGACTGCTACCAATTTTAAAAGCTGTTGAAATATAAATTCATCCAAGCTATCATCTTTACAGCTTACCACATACCTGACCAAAGCTAACAGTCCTCGCCTATACGAGCGAGTTACTATTTGATTAAAAATAAGCTGACGAAATTTCATTATCATATAAAGTATCTAATAACATTTCAGGCAATACAAAAGAAATGCATACCTCATATATGCAGACAGAAAATTACAGAGATTGAAGTGAGTTAATATAGATAAATATATAGATGATCAAACTATCGTAGAGCCGATTCAAGTGGGTGGCGATGCACCAAGTCGTCCTGGGGGCGGGGGAAAAAAAATCACATTTCCCGCTAACCCACGTACTTCCCTCCATCAGCCAGACCCACAATGACCACAAAACCCTTACGTAATCATCCTAGGGAAGCAAGCTCGAATACGATCGGAGTTGAAACAATTATCCTCCTGTGGGTAAGACTGTAATTCAAAATTGTTGTGTTTGTTCGAGCGGTTTTACAACAAAAGTTAATGCCTTTTAAAGCAGCAGCCAACCTGAAACCACAATAGCAGGCTTTAATAAGTATATATATATATATATATATATATATATATATATATATATATATATATATATATATATATATATGACGCTTGGACTACCCAGCAACGTTATATCACCTCCGGGCTACCCTAGCATCTTGGACTGCCCGGCAACACCGTTACACTGGTGTTGGGGCGGAATACCGTTGCTTACTACACACACACACACACACACACATATATATATATATATATATATATATATATATATATATATATATATATATATATATATATATATATATATATATATATATATATATAATACCATCAGAAATAAAGTCGATCTCTCAAAACATGTGATAAAGAGTACCGTGGTTACTTAAACTGGGAGGGGAAGCTATCTGCTCTGTCCCTCTCTTAATGTACCTAGCCAAGGGTATCTGCTGATGATCCTTATAAAAGCTATAATCAAACATCAAAGACAGACAATAACATCAATTAAGAATGAGAAACTTATCTGTCTAGAATGGCAACAAATGACATCAATGACTCGCAGTGGTCTTGACTACAAATAACATCAATGACTCGTAGTGGTCTTGACTTCAAATAACGTCAATGACTCGCAGTGGTCTTGACTACAAATAACATCAATGACTCGTAGTGGTCTTGACTTCAAATAACGTCAATGACTCGCAGTGGTCTTGACTACAAATAACATCAATGACTCGTAGTGGTCTTGACTTCAAATAACGTCAATGACTCGCAGTGGTCTTGACTTCAAATAACATCAATGACTCGTAGTGGTCTTGACTTCAAATAACATCAATGACTCGTAGTGGTCTTGAGCGCAAATAACATCAATGACTCGTAGTGGTCTTGAGCGCAAATAACATCAATGGCTCGCAGTGGTCTTGACTACAAATAACATCAACGACTCGTAGTGTTCTTGACTTCAAATAACATCAATGACTCGCAGTGGTCTTGACTTCAAATAGCATCAATGACTCGCAGTGGTCTTGACTTCAAATAACATCAATGACTCGTAGTGGTCTTGACTGCAAATAACATCAGTGACTCGCAGTGGTCTTGACTTCAAATAACATCAATGACTCGCAGTGGTCTTGACTTCAAATAACATCAATGACTTGTAGTGGTCTTGAGCGCAAATAACATCAATGGCTCGCAGTGGTCTTGACTACAAATAGCATCAATGACTCGTAGTGGTCTTGACTGCAAATAATATAAATGACTCGCAGTGGTCTTGATTAAAAATAACATCAATGACTCGTAGTGGTCTTGCAGGCTTTGTACACTTAACTATTCACAGACTGAAAAATAACATCAATGACTCGTAGTGATCTTGCAGGCTTTGTACACTTAACTATTCACAGACTGACTCTCAGCAGGTCTTTTGCTTACTCGTGCGTTTTTATTTACACACTTAAGCAGGAGGTCGTGTAGAAAAACAATAGGAACAGAGAAAGCAACATAAACAATTTCATCCGTCTGAAAGATTTATAACAGACCACTGACAATGGACATGGCAGCAAAAACTACGCCATCTCCCAAACCAACGCGGATATACGGCGTCTCTTCAGTGCCAACAAAACATGCACTGAGATGTCAACTAAGGAGAAAGTCAGGAAACAGTTCACGACACTTGAGTAAAACCACCATAAAAACGGGGCCCTTGAAACATACATCACTACATCTACAACAGAGGAAAACAGGAAACACCTGATAACGTCCATCATATAATGAAAACTGCATTATAAAAAGTTTCACTTCCCCAACCGCTTGGGAATCTGCCAAATCATCTTGTGTCGGCACACACTTAAGTAGACCGGAACAGATTGGTGTTGGAACTTGCGGTCAGGCCCTCTCATGCTTAGAACTGGTAGCTGAATAGATAAATTATGTCTCGATAGTGTTTGTTTGTCTGGTGTTGGAAGCTTCAAACTTGCTTCACATACCTGAAAGGAAACTGCATCGATGGCGCTATTCAATGACACGCTTACGATTCCCCTGTCACTGACAAACAGAACCAATGCATGATTACCTTACCGCAGACTATCCATTCAGAACGAAGCTTCGCATCATCACGTAAGGATTCATAACTGAACAGGTTTTGCAACTTTAAGGACTAGTTTATAATTATCGCCAGCATCAGAGTACGTCTGATCCTTCAATAATGTAAATCTCCCTCATCCTAAAGACTTGCTAAAATCAACATCAATACTGAGAAAAATATGATTCAACTAGAAACAGATGTCAACAATCATCCTTGCATATCTATAATCAACTGGCTATCATCTTCATTATTCACCGTAAATACATCTGATGTAGAAAAAATAAAACATTTTCAGCACTAAGGAGTGGAAGACCTTAATACAACACTGATTATACCACTGTGCTGGGAAGTGAGAGCTAGACTACCATATTACACGCACTAAGCCGTCGTTCCGGCAACTTTCTCCAGCCCCCTACTTCCTCCTAAGCACACCGGTGATACAGGAGCAGCCAGTTTTGTTCGCACGTTTCACCTCGTATACTTAATACGTTTTTTCTTGTTTATTGATGTCTTATTTCTTGTCATTTCACTGTCAAACAGGCAAATAAATTTTCATTACGTTATACACTACCACATACAAAACTTTACATCAAATAAATCTTTTTTACCTTAGTTCATATAATGCTCTATGAAACCCCCTCATTCTACATATCCTCGCTATATTCAAAAGAAATGGTTTGGGGTTAGTCTTTTACCATGAACTTATATTTTCCATTCGAAATATATAAATCTACTTCCTCCACAATCGAGACAACCGAATAATCAGAATCACGAATCACGCACCAGTAAAAGCTTTCACTTTGTGCAGACAACATTCTATTAATGACAAAAGTCACAGAATAGTAATTCCTGTCTCACGTTTACACCAAATGATATCCTTACAAAGTTACTCGAAATTAACTGACACCTGTTTTTTTTTTTTTAAGAATTTATTCACGTACGTACGTACAGTAATAACCAGACACATCGCCCGCAAGTGTACATACAAGTATAAGTATCTTCATTATCTGTTTTACTATAAAATGCTTGTGTTAAAAATATACTAGCCTTATGTGTGTGTATTTCGGGTCAAGACACCTCCATCAAAGTGTCAAGTTCGGGCCAGGGACAGAGAAATGGTACGCAGTTATAACTGCTGAACAGATGAAAAAGGAAGAGGAAAGAAATTAATGCATCCCAGTGTCACTGTACTATCAAATCGTTTCCATGATCCCATGGAAACTATAACAATGCGCAAGGTATAACTTCACCTTTTGTAAAGACAATATTTGCCACACGTACCACCAAGTGTTTGTATGAAGTATAGATAAACATTTCAGCGCGATATAAGAGCAATGAATGACTCGCTCAGTGTGACCCAGAACTACGAATCACAAAAAAGAAAATAAATTCTGAACACAAACCTTTCAGTCTGCCGAAGCACAGGTAAAACTGCACTTATTTTTGGTCAATCAACTGGCCTCCACATTTCAAGAAAGCTTTCAGCAGAGCAACTGCCAAGTCCAACTGGCTTTCGACAATACATATGAACCCTCACTTCTGACCAGACTTCTACCTTTGATCAAATCGATATATTTGCTGACACCTGGCCAAATCTCTATGAGTTACAGTATTCAACATTACCTCGTTAGATAATCCCACAAAAACATATGAATCGCGGCAGTTTAAGTAACGCAGGTGATGAACCATTCGATAACGAGAATCATCCAACCTGTTCATTACTATCTTCAATAGGAACATGGAAGTTTTCTGTCTTTGAGGGAAAACTGGCTGCAGGCAAGACGGGCTGAAGCCTCCATGGTAAAGGGGGGATAAGGATCACACCCTTGCACGGCAGACTTTAACAATAAACCACTATGAATTGTAAATATCATCTTACCTAAAAAAAAAAAGTGTGAATTATATAGAGTATATGATAATTTTGACAATAACAAAAACAAAATGTTCAAGTTTAACCAGTCAACTATATATCACGTTCCTTATTTCGAGTATTTTTTTTTTTTTTCATAATGCACATTACTTCCTGTAAGTCAGGCACCTTTAACAAAAACTTATTGAACGAAAGGTTGAAGAAGAAATCCATTGGAGTAAGTGCTACTAACGTTATTCGATGACGCACCCAACACATACCGTCAGCTTCCTGAGCCCCCCACCCCCAACCTACCCCGACTAACCTTTCGCTTCGGCAGTCTACCTCCTACGATCAATGTTAAGCGGTCACGTTGCTCTCCGTGAAGGAATCACACTTTCACAACTTCCTCCACAGTGACTGATGTTCATGACACAGCCGGAACCTGAGCTTTCCAATCACATCCAAACAGAACAGTATCAATATTTACGAAGCCTATGTTAACACTTTCAGATTACAGCTAACAAAAAATTCATTCACGAAAACATTCAACAACGAGGTAACACTTCCTCATCACAGATAGGAATAAAAATCCCATAACTTGTTCAAGGAAGTTCGCTT
This sequence comes from Panulirus ornatus, assembly GCF_036320965.1. Lineage (NCBI taxonomy): Eukaryota > Metazoa > Arthropoda > Malacostraca > Decapoda > Palinuridae > Panulirus > Panulirus ornatus. The sequence continues at coordinate 56,603,984 of NC_092235.1, read as the reverse complement.
CACCTCCGTACATAAAGGCAGCTATACATCAATTCCTGCAATCTTGCATTCAGATACGCCCTGCTAAACATTCATTTAGCCTCACCCTAGCTAAGCTCTTTGAATTCCTTCGTATTTACAACCAGTACACCACTCGTTCATAAAAACCTCTTAAGGCATTCTCAGAGCGACCGACTAACCTAGTCAATAGTTTACTTACGCTATGCATCAAGTTCATTCAAAGGCCGCTGTTTAAATAATGAGTGCTACCATTCACAGAGTCTGACGTGAAACTTCCCAACACGACCTTTGAATCATGAGCCGGAGCTCCGGTAGGGAGATTGTGACGTAACTCAGCTGACGATGTCTACCTGTCTAGGGGTAACTGTACCCACTCATAGGCTTGTTCTATAGATGGCTAACAGCAAGCTGCAATATCAACCCAACATTAATTCTTAAGAGAATCCTGGTGTTACCCATGCCCTTTTTAAAGGCTACTGTGGCCCATGGCCGCCCTAACTTCAGTAGCTTGGAAATGGAGATTACTCGGGAGAAGTTTTTAACGAGACACTGCATCCCCCGTCATACATTTTTTGGCAATGTGACTTTTCACTTGTGATCTATACAAATTGGATAACTTTATTGTTGATAAAATTTGTAAACAATTCACCTTGTCCACATAATAAGTTTACGATACGCTCGTTGTCTGTCTTGGACACTCGCATGTTTTCCAAATGGCGTCCTAGCTACGTCTTTTCGTTGTATATCAACTTACTGTTATATTTCTCTCTTGTGTCTCCCCTGATGATGTGATTATTACACGAAAGGGCACTTGGGAACTTATCGTGTTTCATTTTCCCCGTGGACTCATGGGAATATACCTCATCACGCGCAAAAATGAGATCCTTTCCTATATATATATATATATATATATATATATATATATATATATATATATATATATATTCGAAGGCAGAAAGGTAAACATTCAAATAAAAACTGCCGGACACATTCCATCTTTCGCAAAATATCACACCACTGTCCTCCAAACGAAATACGCACTACACCACCACGGAGACACGGAACACAGCACATTTCCCTACCTGTAACTAAGGATTCGCTCCGTGCGTCAGACGCGAGCATTCTAAAGGGCGGATGTCCCAGGTAATTTGCCGGATGCCGGCTCCGGTGCGGATACAAGGAGCGACACCTTGGTTTTACCAGAGGAGGAGAAAGAGTCACTCCTTGCCCTTTACCCCAAATCATACCTTGCTGTACTCTCACACTCTCGGGAGATAACGGCAGAAAGTATCCCTCCGATAAACAAAAATATGAGAAATAATTCCTCCTCTTAAAATTCAAAAGATTGATACTTAAGCATGGTCTCAGATAATACTCCCTTTTGATAGATATGCATTAAACATACTGTCTGTCGCAGTTTTGCAGAATTCTCAGCACCAATGCAGCAATCAAATATTCTATGACTAACGATGGAACAATCTGCAATTCATTTGCAACGAAATATTCCTACCTGGGAGCATTCTTATTTTACCACTTAAGAATTCCATTCCTCTCAGCAGACATCTTGATTATACTACACTTACAGTCTATTGTCCACCTCACAACAATGGGGAAATGAGATGCTGAGACGTAAAAACCTTCCTCATACTACAATGTACACAACGCGTGACTATAATCTACAAAACAATAGGGAAATGTTTTATCGTTTTTATATAGCCCTCGAAGAATGGAGTGAACCATCTTCCCTCCACCTCCCCTGTGCTCATACAAACTATGGAGTGAACCATCTTCCCTCCCCCTCCCCTGAGCTCACACAAACTAAGTCAACATCGTGTGTGTTCCTGCCAACTGTCATGGTCTCACCTATCTGTCCCTTTGGACTTTAAATGAACTCTTCCCACCTTTATCTTTTAAGTTTAAATTCCTTTAGTCGTTTACCTAAATGTTCGACTATCAACAGAACAAAATGACAAATTGCAAGGAGTGCAATTTGACAAGCATTACAAATTTTCAATGAAACAAAAGTCCAGCGAAATTTAGTGAAAAAAAATCATGCATCACACCTCAAAATCTAAAGTGGCTTTAATCCCACTCTTTCAACATTTTGGCGGAAATAATAATGTCAGGTGCCACATCTAATAAGAATTCCTTGACTATTCTATAAAATTATCAAAATTTTCATTGCATGTCTACATTCTGTGTGACAACAAGAGTGCCATGCCATAAATCAACCCTAGTAATGATTGCAAAAGTGAAATCTTAGGTTTTGACAACAGGAAAAGGATATTAGCTCAAGTCAACAGAATGCTACCCACCACAGTAACACAGCCTGTTCCAAGATTGCCTTCTCTCAAGCACAAATCTTAAATCCATTTTCTTAACAAAAAATTATAAACAAAGATACACGTGTAAACCAGCATTTTTTTTTTTTTTTCGATATCAAGGAAACATGTCTACAACGTGACAAGGGCAAAAGTTCTCGGCGACCAAACGCAAAACATCAGCGAAAAAAAAAAAAGTGTATCGTTGCAGGGTACTGTACGGTCTATAGAAATGAGGTGTCTCTCCACCAAAGTTGCATGCTAGGTATGTAAGCTGGAACCAGTTCATGCACCGAAAGTATGGTTAATACTAGACTCCAAAGTCAGTGAGTTTTAGTCCAAGGTTGCGTGACAGGGCTACATAACCAGTGGATCCATAGTAGGTAACCTTCTGAAGACTAAATGACATGGGTCACCGCGCGTTGCGGCTTAGCTTGGATACTTACGCACGCACGGTACACCCAAATTACTGTCATCGCCACTGTATCCTGCAACCCGCAACACAAATTTTCAACATAACATTCGTTGCTTACTGGGATTCAGCTCCTTAATAAACCAAACATTTTCTAAATCATATCACTACAATGATGTAAAACTGAACATTCATTCTCCAAGCGAGAGAACATGAAAGCTAATGACTACGAAAAATCACGTTCTGTTCAAAAGCACCGTTACGAAATACGACGGTGTGAAATAAAAATCACGCGATCGCTGACAACCGCCATTGTGCTGCCTCCAGTATTACCTCCTTGTCGTACTGTGGAACGAGAAAGTGAGGACCAGTTGTAATTTACTTCACTCCTCAGTCTGCTTGATTTAAATGCGAAAAAATGTAGGATGGGTACAAATATATATATATATATATATATATATATATATATATATATATATATATATATATGTGTGTGTGTGTGTGTGTGTGTGTGTGTGTGTGTGTGTGTGTGTGTAAACCGATGTAGGTGTTACCGGACTCTACTTGTTCGAGGTTACACCGAAAGTGAAAAGTCACTTTTACGAGGCTGTATCATCGTCCAGCTGATGTAAGAGAACAGTCAACCCAGACCTCGCTTCAAAGGCATCCATCCTCTACCTGCTCCTTCGTGTAGCGTAGCTGTAGGAGCCCCTAGAAAAAGGGTCTTGGGTAACACAAGACCTTTCCAGAAAGAGAACCTGCAGTAATCATAACTAAAGATATAAACCTGAATGCGATTCACACTCATAAATATTAGAAAAAAAAATCCTTTTACAAAATCATATGGTTAAAAAGAAGCACGATATTACAAATGTAAATTCAGATCCACCATACGCTAACAATTAGCTAATGACTGTTTATCTTTTAAAATATAATTTTTCTCATGACTGACATTCTCATAAACTTCCTCCTATAATTACAAAAAAAAAAGCGTTAGAATGGATGATGCCACGAAATCACAGAAACTTTGTACAGTGAGGTTTGTTCGTGTGTGTGTGGGGGGGGGATTTTTGACAAAGGCGTATTTGTTAGCACTTGTATTGAAATACTTTTACTGACGATTCCGTCATTTACCAGTTAGCACTAGGTTCTCCCGTATTATAATATGAATATTACAGTATATCTCTAGATATACGTATCTGTGCTCTTACAACAGAACCCAGACAAGATTACATAACCTCTCAACTCAAAACCAGGTTTACAAGCTAGTTTTCTGGTCATGGGATCAGCATCACATGGCTAGGTGGTAGCCAGCAATAGGGTGTATGAGGCTGCTGCAACAGCCTCCAAGGAGCAGTTACGTTCACAATTGGACATAAGGTTCAAAGTATATATACCTGCCTGTCCCTTACATACAGTGGCAATAAAATTCTTTACTGGTTTTTCCTGTCTTGAAAAATCTATACTGTATGCACCCAAGTGATACAGCAGCGATGTTAAAGGGGATACTGTGTGAGGAACTTTAATGGAACTGATAAGAACTGTGTGAATAAAACGTTCACGTATTCTAGTGTGGTTATAAGCACAACCACTATAGGAACTGTACAATCTTTTTGTTCCCATTTCTGTCTCCAGAAACACTGAAATTTCGGCAGGGGCACCGGCGCACGTAAGTAGGAGTATGGAAAGGAAAAAAAAAAAAAGGAAAGGGAAGGACGTGGTCGTGTATGTGCGCAGGAGTAAGGATAAGCTATAGCGACATGTTATGGATGTATGCGATTCGGCAGGACCTCCTTCACTAGCTAAGTTTTGAGTGTGTGGTGACTCAGGTTTACCGCGACCACAGAATTCACAGCAGCCTCACTCGTGTGTGTGTGTGTGTGTGTGTGTCGGGTGAGAAGTGAAAAAATGCGACATGGTACCCTACAAACAGACTAAGGGCGTCCGTAGCCATTAGAACAAAAGAATAAGGTGTGATGCTCTTTGTATCCTATGGGTGAAAAAGTTTGATGTCAACACGTTGGAAGTCATATTTTTGTTACCGGCTCCGCTCGGGGGAAGAGCCTAAAAGAGACATTTAATGATCCCAGGATTTTTGAGGTGGAAAATTTGCCTCTAAAAAGGGGCAGGTTGTGGCTGTATACCATGAAGTAAGTGTTTCAAAGCTCTGTGGAGTGAGGGGAAAAAGAGAACGAAAAACAAGAAAACAAGGCCTAACCTAGAGTTGCCAACAGCCACCGAAAATTCAGGTGAACACAGACAAGGGTCAGTATTTGTGCTTCGTCATGCGGAATGGTGGGGTCTCGGCTGGGGTGAGGGATGGATGTCCCGCGTGTTGATAATGCTGATAAATTTTCACAATATTGGCAGGATGATTGTCAAAACGAGAAGCGCATGAACCATAACTGACAAAGGAACAGTTGAGGAACTTAGTATACTGTGTTTCGAATATCCCGATTCTCTAGATAAACTTGGTATAAATACATTTTAATTACAAAGCCAAGTACCATTCATGACGCAATAATCATACTGCGTGGTACAGGTGTATTTACGATCTCTATCTCGGTGTAGGGAGCGTTGTCTAACGTCAGTTGGCGACGCAGGCGATAGAGCAACATGCTTACTCGTCTTCTCTCATGAACATCTTGCAGAGTGTCATCGACACTGCTAATAATTTAGAAAAGAGGAAATGCATTTAAGCGCATGAAACCCATCTCTGTACTTAAGAAATCGTTCTCGATATCGAGAATACAAATTATGAGACAAAAAAAAAAAAAAAAGGTATGAGACAATCGCCAAAGGAAATACCCTCGCAACATATTTTAGGATGACTACCGTGACAAAATACACATATCGTTATCCCAGAGCCATTAATACGAGAGATTTATGCCGCGAGTGAAAGGACACGGGTGAGGCTGTATCAACGGACGGAAAGGAATATACTCGTCGAGGGATCTCTCGCTCCAAAGTAGTCAATCAATCATTCACTTTCTCAAAGGAAGAGCTCATCAAAGTTGCAGGAGCCGCATTAGATGGTTATATATATATATATATATATATATATATATATATATATATATATATATATATATATATATATATATATATATATAAACCTGGATGTTTTGGCTCTGAGTGAAACGAAGCTCAAGGGTAAAGGGGAAGAGTGGTTTGGAAATGTCTGGGGAGTGAAGTCAGGGGTTAGTGAGAGGACAAGAGCAAGGGAAGGAGTAGCAATACTCCTGAAACAGGAGTTGTGGGAGTATGTGATAGAATGTAAGAAAGTAAATTCTCGATTAATATGGGTAAAATTGAAAGTTGATGGAGAGAGGTGGGTGATTATTGGTGCATATGCACCTGGGCATGAGAAGAAAGATCATGAGAGGCAAGTGTTTTGGGAGCAGCTGAATGAGTGTGTTAGCGGTTTTGATGCACGAGACCGGGTTATAGTGATGGGTGATTTGAATGCAAAGGTGAGTAATGTGGCAGTTGAGGGAATAATTGGTATGCATGGGGTGTTCAGTGTTGTAAATGGAAATGGTGAAGAGCTTGTAGATTTATGTGCTGAAAAAGGACTGATGATTGGGAATACCTGGTTTAAAAAGCGAGATATACATAAGTATACTTATGTAAGTAGGAGAGATGGCCAGAGAGCGTTATTGGATTACGTGTTAATTGACAGGCGTGCGAAAGAGAGACTTTTGGATGTTAATGTGCTGAGAGGTGCAACTGGAGGGATGTCTGATCATTATCTTGTGGAGGCTAAGGTGAAGATTAGTATGGGTTTTCAGAAAAGAGGAGTGAATGTTGGGGTGAAGAAGGTGGTGAGAGTAAGTGAGCTTGGGAAGGAGACCTGTGTGGGGAAGTACCAGGAGAGACTGTGTACAGAATGGAAAAAGGTGAGAACAATGGAAGTAAGGGGAGTGGGGGAGGAATGGGATGTATTTAGGGAATCAGTGATGGATTGCGCAAAAGATGCTTGTGGCATGAGAAGAGTGGGAGGTGGGCTGTTTAGAAAGGGTAGTGAGTGGTGGGATGAAGAAGTAAGAGTATTAGTGAAAGAGAAGAGAGAGGCATTTGGACGATTTTTGCAGGGAAAAAATGCAATTGAGTGGGAGAAGTATAAAAGAAAGAGACAGGAGGTCAAGAGAAAGGTGCAAGAGGTGAAAAAAAGGGCAAATGAGAGTTGGGGTGAGAGACTATCAGTAAATTTTAGGGAGAATAAAAAGATGTTCTGGAAGGAGGTAAATAGGGTGCGTAAGACAAGGGAGCAAATGGGAACTTCAGTGAAGGGCGTAAATGGGGAGGTGATAACAAGTAGTGGTGATGTGAGAAGGAGATGGAATGAGTATTTTGAAGGTTTGTTGAATGTGTCTGATGACAGAGTGGCAGATATAGGGTGTTTTGGTCGAGGTGGTGTGCAAAGTGAGAGGGTTAGGGAAAATGATTTGGTAAACAGAGAAGAGGTAGTAAAAGCTTTGCGGAAGATGAAAGCCGGCAAGGCAGCAGGTTTGGATGGTATTGCAGTGGAATTTATTAAAAAAGGGGGTGACTGTATTGTTGACTGGTTGGTAAGGTTATTTAATGTATGTATGACTCATGGTGAGGTGCCTGAGGATTGGCGGAATGCGTGCATAGTGCCATTGTACAAAGGCAAAGGGGATAAGAGTGAGTGCTCAAATTACAGAGGTATAAGTTTGTTGAGTATTCCTGGTAAATTATATGGGAGGGTATTGATTGAGAGGGTGAAGGCATGTACAGAGCATCAGATTGGGGAAGAGCAGTGCGGTTTCAGAAGTGGTAGAGGATGTGTGGATCAGGTGTTTGCTTTGAAGAATGTATGTGAGAAATACTTAGAAAAGCAAATGGATTTGTATGTAGCATTTATGGATCTGGAGAAGGCATATGATAGAGTTGATAGAGATGCTCTGTGGAAGGTATTAAGAATATATGGTGTGGGAGGCAAGTTGTTAGAAGCAGTGAAAAGTTTTTATCGAGGATGTAAGGCATGTGTACGTGTAGGAAGAGAGGAAAGTGATTGGTTCTCAGTGAATGTAGGTTTGCGGCAGGGGTGTGTGATGTCTCCATGGTTGTTTAATTTGTTTATGGATGGGGTTGTTAGGGAGGTAAATGCAAGAGTCCTGGAAAGAGGGGCAAGTATGAAGTCTGTTGGGGATGAGAGAGCTTGGGAAGTGAGTCAGTTGTTGTTCGCTGATGATACAGCGCTGGTGGCTGATTCATGTGAGAAACTGCAGAAGCTGGTGACTGAGTTTGGTAAAGTGTGTGGAAGAAGAAAGTTAAGAGTAAATGTGAATAAGAGCAAGGTTATTAGGTACAGTAGGGTTGAGGGTCAAGTCAATTGGGAGGTGAGTTTGAATGGAGAAAAACTGGAGGAAGTGAAGTGTTTTAGATATCTGGGAGTGGATCTGTCAGCGGATGGAACCATGGAAGCGGAAGTGGATCATAGGGTGGGGGAGGGGGCGAAAATTTTGGGAGCCTTGAAAAATGTGTGGAAGTCGAGAACAGTATCTCGGAAAGCAAAAATGGGTATGTTTGAAGGAATAGTGGTTCCAACAATGTTGTATGGTTGCGAGGCGTGGGCTATGGATAGAGTTGTGCGCAGGAGGATGGATGTGCTGGAAATGAGATGTTTGAGGACAATGTGTGGTGTGAGGTGGTTTGATCGAGTAAGTAACGTAAGGGTAAGAGAGATGTGTGGAAATAAAAAGAGCGTGGTTGAGAGAGCAGAAGAGGGTGTTTTGAAATGGTTTGGTCACATGGAGAGAATGAGTGAGGAAAGATTGACCAAGAGGATATATGTGTCGGAGGTGGAGGGAACGAGGAGAAGAGGGAGACCAAATTGGAGGTGGAAAGATGGAGTGAAAAAGATTTTGTGTGATCGGGGCCTGAACATGCAGGAGGGTGTAAGGAGGGCAAGGAATAGAGTGAATTGGAGCGATGTGGTATACAGGGGTTGACGTGCTGTCAGTGGAGTGAATCAAGGCATGTGAAGCGTCTGGGGTAAACCATGGAAAGCTGTGTAGGTATGTATATTTGCGTGTGTGGACGTGTGTATGTACATGTGTATGGGGGGGGGGGGGGTTGGGCCATTTCTTTCGTCTGTTTCCTTGCGCTACCTCGCAAACGCGGGAGACAGCGACAAAGTATAAAAAAAAAAAAAAAAAAAAAAAAAATATATATATCAACGTGTTATCAGTGGATTGAACCAGGGTATATCATGAAAGCAGCTGGGGGACTCCACCGAAAGGTCTGGAGGTTCTGGTTATGGATAGGGGGCTGTAATATCGGTGCATTACGCAAGAAAGTTGAGAGTAATGGATAGCAGCGAACGAGGACATTTCTTCGTCTGTTCCTGGTGCTAAAGCGGTAAACGGCTAACAAAAAAAGTATGAAAACTTAGAAATGTAAATATACTTTAATATACTACTTCAATAATCAAGAAAAACTAAATGACCTCGTCAATGTTCTCAGAAACGATTTCGATCATGAGAAAAGTCATATCCTAGTATGTCCCCTACGCACAGAGGTAAAAACCCCTTGAATAGGACGGTAATCCAAGGGATCTTGCAGGACCTGGACTTTGATCCATACTAAGTGGTCATGCTAAAGGTTACACCATCACATTTGAAGATACCCTCCTCGTCCTACAAGGTTTACTACAATGTCATTTATCAAAGAAGTTTCCGCACTCTTTAGTATCAAGGGGGTGGAGATACTTCTAGGCCGACAGACTGGTTGCTTAAGAACCTGTTCTCAAGAACATGTAATGCTTCCCTCCTAAAAACAGGAAGCAGCTACACAACATTGCGACTTAAACTTTATCGTCGATGGCCATGACAGTGTGGCCTAACGGAGCTCTTGGTAAAGGTCCCATTGCCTCACTTCGCGGAGATAATTTCCCTTTTAGAAGACAAACGTGTCTTTAAAATGCTTAAAATCAATAGCTACATTCTATAGGATGAATATCAAATAATCAGACTTATTGTTTCCTCCTCTCTCTCTCTCTCTCTCTCTCTCTCTCTCTCTCTCTCTCTCTCTCTCTCTCTCTCTCTTTCCAGCCGCCTCTTGCAGCAGGCTACAGATGAGCACGGCAACAAAGGACTGCAGCAAGCACGCATACGGAGTAAAGTGTGATCCAACATCCATATTACTGGGAGAACGTACCGTGGCAAGCTGTTAGGTAAGGTAGATACGAATGGAAAACGCTTTCCAAGACCTCTGCTGTAATGCATCAGTGAGAGAACCTAACGAAACCAACATGCTGCATATCTTACAATGTGAACTTCCACTTCAAGGAGAACATGACTATAACAAAAAATGCATATCGGTGTAAATATAAATTAGTATGTGGTTCCCAATTTTTCTAACAAGACTGATCAGCAAGTCACGTTAAATATAACGTACATAAAACACGTGTAGGACATTGATAAATGAGTACTGTGAGTTTTAAAGCGCAAACCCTTAACTGTTTTTTGAAATATAACCGCAGTGAATGGACGCCTAGAAAAGGTGAGATCTAACGACAAAGACGCCCAATAAAACGTATATCACAAGAGATTTCCTTTTGTTGTCCTTCATCACTTACCGATACTAATAAAAAATAAAAAGATCATGGTCAAATATCACTCCTGTCCCGAGCTTCAGAACTATTAATCTATTCATGTCTGGCAAAATCAAGCTGTTTACAATGTGATGATGTACATAATAATACGACCTAGGTTCATTAACTCCCTCAGCCAATAACACTAATAAAGTGCACTTGGTATGAGGAAATCAGTAAGAGTGACTTTAGTTTTTCAGAGCAACATTAAAGCAAATGAACCTTTCTTGTGCGAGTGAATAATACCTTGTCTGATTACACTGGTGTTTCATTGCTCTGTATATTAGTTCGTATGTGCCTGTGCACCGCATTGATACTGGAAGCTTCAAGACTGACGTTCTTTTTACGTCCAGCCTCAAAGGTCAATCTTATATCTATCGAGAAAAACCCATCTAGCCAGTACCGGTATTTCCCTCATGGAATTCGAACTAAACTTCTGTTTATTTTCATCATTGCTGTGTTTTGTTAAATACAGACATAAAACGACTCAGCATGTAATACAAATACTTTACAAAGCCATGTTAGTCTTGTTTTACTAGTATGCCATAACATCTCGAATGGCACTTGGTTCTCAGCATATAATTCAGCATGGTCTTCATCAATAAATAACTCTGATAATCTATTGATACTTTTGGATTATTTCCTTGTTTTTTCACAACTCTCAAGACTGAAAGATAACGTTCCTAACGTGTCCGGGATTTACACTTCCAACACCGACTGTAACCTACCAGAGAGAGAGAGAGAGAGAGAGAGAGAGAGAGAGAGAGAGAGAGAGAGAGAGAGAGGAGAGGGGAGGGAAAGGGGGATGGATGGTGATAGTGGACCCATTCTAACCAGTTCAAAATTCAATATAATTCAGCATGTGTTCGCAAAACAAAGCATGGGATCAGGTTTAGGGTAGTTTATCTCACTATATACCGCCTGTTACGGGAAATAAACAATCGATCTCATTTCTTAGTTCTGTTTATTAGGTTTCAGGTAAAGACATTTTTCTTAAATGTTAGCCAATCATCTAACGTTTTTCCCTGCGGCAGCGATATCAAATGTTAGATCGGCAAGGTTTTGGTTCAAACTGACCCTGAGAATTCCAAGCAGATTGAAAAGACAAAAATTTTACAGAAGGGTGACATGTTTTTCAGCGTCAAAAATACAGACAGGTTGTGACGGCCACAGTGGACGTCATAACAGCACGAACCGAGTTAACTTGACTGAGGACATCAATCAATCTATTCTGCTGTGGTCTTATTCGTCTACTCAGTATCTTCTGACACGATTTTCTGAAATTTCAGTCATTCAGAGACCACACTGTCCTCTGACGGCCCATTCAAATGCAAGTTCGGTGTGAAGTGAGGAAATATGACAAGAAACCATCCAACGATCATTTCTCCAGTTTCGGTCAAGTGACCCAATGGTTTGAACAAAAAAAAAAAAGTGAAAAAATTATCGACAAACTGATGAACGCAGTGGTGACAATAGCACACAAAGAGAGCAAATAACCAAAGGCTCAGGTGAGCTGTATCGTTCATGTGGCAATAAACAGAATTTCTAATTGGCAAGAAACGAGGGAAATGATAGAAAATCATCCATCATTCATTCTGCGACTGCTTAGATACCCAAATAAGATTTTATGAATGCATTGAAAAAAGTTTTTTTTTTCTGTCTTTCCTTCAGCTGTTTTACTTTGTTGGATCACAGTTTGCACCACGATTCAAGATGCAGTGCAAACAGATTGTTCATGCAAAACAACTGACAAACAAACGGATATGAACAACGAATATCTTAATTTCTCCGATGCATATGACACAATTACATTTCCAAGAGATAGGTTAAACTTTGTCGTTATATATTCTCATTTTCCTTCTCTCTCTCTCTCTCTCTCTCTCTCTCTCTCTCTCTCTCTCTCTCTCTCTCTCTCTCCCTCTGAAGCTTTACACTGAAAGATTACAATCACACCCGTCCTAGTTCCCTTTTATATCTCAAAGGGATAGGTTTTACTTAGAAGCTGTTCAAAAAGGGGAGGGGGTGGGGGGAGGTCTAGCTAAGTGCCTCAGCCTCACTCAGCTCGCTGCCTCCTATCGTCCTTACTCCCGTTCTTTGCATCCTTCAATGATAGCTGTGCACTGGTCCATCATTTCATCTACTACTTTGGACACGTTGCTGTCTTTAATTTCAACCTTGCATACACGATAAGTACTGGCATACAGTCCTCAAACTTACAATCTCTCCCATCTCACACAAAACACTTGACAACATGCAACTTAACCTGATCTTGCAAGCGCTAAAAAGCTACAACTGCCTTTAAGCAAAATTTTGTTGTTAGTACTCATTCTGCCTCACTTGCTGTCAATGATGATTGCTTTAGACATTCTTGGTTCTCGTATGGTTAGTCTAATGAATAATGTAAATGGCTAATTTATACTGCAATATTGTAATAAAAGTATTTATCACTGGCATGTAAAAACTGATTCATGGAATATTTTAATCATACAGTACTTGAACTATACTTTGGTTTCTTTCGTGTATACACTTGTTAATGGGAACATATCACACCATAAAGAAATCAAGGGAGAGGTCAGTGCCTGGGTAATGAGGGCAACGGAATCACACAGCAAAAACTACATACGTAAACTGTAATTAGGGATCAAGCTTCTCACAAACATCCCTTTTGCAAGGTCATTTGTTACTGAATCATGAAGGCAAAAAAAATGCGTTTTCATTCCGCACTCTGTATAGAAGTTTGTACGTAGTTTTAGCTGTAAAGTATTACCGTCTTTGTTATCCATGACGTCAATAGCAAAACATTAAGCACAATACCATACATAGATATGATACATAATCATATGAAACTGTATTAATACTGGTGGAATCCTCTGTCGTTTGCCCTTTATTAAAAGTTGTACGAAGATCAGATATACAAACGATTGGTTAATTCACCACTTCACTCTGAGAAAAACTTAAAAACAGTAATCCGCGACATTTGAATTTTTCTTCATACATTTCATCTCTGTCAGCAACTCTATCATAAAAAAAAAAACTTGGTCTAACTTCACTATTATCTGGTTTCATCCAAACTGTCAACTGTCGAGCCGAAACAATAAATACTGAGGAAACTACTGAAAAACATATTTATAGTTGACAAAACTTTTGGCTTTCCACGTCAAAGCAGAAACGGGTTAATTAGTAAGCCAAAAAATGCACGAGAAGAAAAATGTCTTTTAAAGTAAATTCACAATCCCCTTCATCTCATTAATAAATCTCAACCAGACAAACTAAAAATTACAGGTTCTTTAAAAAACAAGGAAACTTTTTATAAGTACCTAAACTACTAAAACCTAATTTCTAAGAGTGCTTTGGTGCACGTTTTATAGTTTTTTCTATTTTCGTTCAATGTTCAAACCAAGAAAATTTTTCGTTAACTAAGAATTCTTATCAAATTGCAAAGGAAGTTTGTGGTTAATCTAATGAGTGACAGAGTTCTACCGTGGTTTTACCGTTTAAGCTTTGTTTATGTGTACACTAATGAAAAAAGAGTACACTTACCTGACGACCAACACAGTGCCTTCAACGAACACTCGTCACAAGTTACACCAACAATTCACTATTTCCACAGGACAGTACACTCATCAGCCAGCAGTCACTGCTACTTGCATTGAGTCTCTTTGGGGTGTTACAAGTAATGTATCTTAGATTCTCTGTAACTGAAGTTCAACGAAATTCTTTCACGAACCCCAACAAAGTCTTGAGTGCACACTCCCTCCACGGGAGTTTACTAAGCACTGCAGTCACTTAGGTTCTTGCTGCGCGTGTGAGTCCAGACACTACCCTGGACCGGCGTACACGCTCGTTGCCAAAGGTTGCCATTCTAGGGAGGGAAAATATATTTTTTTTTTTAACTCGGACTTTTCAGAGGGTTAGATTTATATGTATTCAAGGGGAAGCACGTCATTTTAAGGAACTAAACGTTTTATGTAAAGACTAATACTCGCATTGTATATAATCATCAATGCAATGAGATGTTGAAGTGAATTCTCACAAAGTGCTTGTTAACTGGCAGAATAAGCTACAAACTTCCCATTTTCACTGACTGCTCTCTCTCTCTCTCTCTCTCTCTCTCTCTCTCTCTCTTCTGCATGGGGAAGTTTTACATACACACGAGCACCCCTGTCTTGAATGTTCTCGCCTTTGAGGGGTCCAACCTGCCCCTGCCACTGAGTGCAATGTAACTTTGAAGCTGCAGGAGCCTTTGAGTGGAGGATTCTGGGATTATAATCGCAAAACCCCCTTTTGTGAATGACGTCCTGGGAGTTGTATATGATAATAATAATAATAATAATAATAATAATAATAATAATAATTATTATTATTATTATTATTATCATAACAGTAATAATAATTTCTATTATCATTATCCCTACGGACAGGGGAGAAAGAAGACTTCCCACGCATTCCCAGCGTGTCGTAGTAGGCGACCAAAGGGGTCACAAGCAGTGGCTAGAAACACTCCCCTCCTTGTATTTCAACTTTCTAAAAGGGGAAACAGAAGGAATCATGCGGGGAGTGCTCATTCTCCTTGAAGGCTCAGATTGGGGTGTCTAAATGTGTTTGGACGTAACCAAGATGAGAAAAAAAGAGAGAGGTAGTATGTTTGAAGAAAGGAACCTAGATGTTTTGGCTCTGAATGAAATGAAGCTCAGGGGTAAAGGGGAAGAGTGGTTTGGGAATGTCTTGGGAGTAAAGTCATGGGTTGGTGAGAGAACATGAGCAAAGGAAGGAGTAGCACTACTGGGGCAGGCGTTATGGTAGTATGTGATAGAGAGTAAAAAAGTAAACTCTAGATTGATACGAGTAAAACCGAAAGGGGGTGGAGAGAAATGGGTGATTATTGGTGCCTATGCACCTGGTCATTAGAAGAAAGATCATGAGAGGCAAGTGTTTTGGGAGCAACTGAGTGCGTTAGCAGCTTTGATGCACGAGACCGGGTTATAGAGATGGGTGATTTGAATGCAAAGGTGAGTAATGTGGCAGTTGAGGAAATAATTGGTGTACATGGGGTGTTCAGTGTTGTAAATGGAAATGGTAAAGAGCTTGTAGATTAGTGTGCTGAAAAAGGACTGGTGATTAGGAATACCTGGTTTAAAAAGAGAGACATACATAAGTATACATATGTAAGTAAGAGAGAAGGCCAGAGAGCATTATTAGATTACGTGTTAATTGATAGGCGCGTGAAAGAGTGACTTGGATGTTAATGTGCTGAGAGGGCAACTGGAGGGATGTCTGATCAATATCTGGTGGAGGTGAAGATTTGTAAAGGTTTTCTTAAAAAGAAGAATGTTGGGGTAAAGAGAGTGGTGAGAGTAAGTGAGCTTGGAAAGGAGACTTGTGTGAGCAAGTACCAGGAGAGATTGAATGCAGAATGGAAAAAAAATGTGAGCAAATGACGTAAGGGGAGTGGAGGAGGTATGAGATGTATTTAGGGAAGAAGTGATGGCTTGCACAAAAGATGCCTGTGGCATGAGAAAGGTGTGATGAGAGCAGATTAGAAAGGGTAGTGAGTGGTGGAATGAAGAAGTAAGATTGTTAATGAAAGAGAAGAGAGAGGGGGTTAGAGAGTATCATTACATTTTAGGGAGAATAAAAAGATATTTTGGAAGGAGGTAAATAAAGTGCATAAGACGAGAGAACAAATGAGAACACCGGTGAAGGGGACTAATGGGGAAGGTAATAACAAGTGGTGGTGAAGTGAGGAGATGGAGTGAGTATTTTGAAGGTCTGTTGAATGTGTTAGATGATGGAGTGGCAGATATATAGTGTTTTGGTCGAGGTGATGTGCAAAGTGACAGGGTCAAGGAGAATGATTTGGCAAACAGAGAAGAGGTAGTGAAAGCTTTGCAGAAGATGAAAGCCAGCAAGGCAGCGGGTTTGGATGGTATTGCAGTGGAATTTATTAAAAAAAGGGGATGACTGTTGTTGACTGGTTGGTGAGGATATTCAATGTATGTATGGTTCATGGTGAAGTGCCTGAGGATTGGCAGAATGCATGCATAGTGCTACTGTACAAAGGCAAAGGGGATAAAGGTGAGTTTTCAAATTACAGAGGTATATTGTCGAGTATTCCTGGGAAATTATATGGGAAAGTATTGATTGAGAGGGTCAAGGCATGTACAGAGCATCAGATTGGGGAAGAGCAGTGTGGTTTCAGAAGTGGTAGAGGATGTGTGGATTAGGTGTTTGCTTTGAAGAATGCATGTGAGAAATACTTAGAAAAACTAATGGATTTGTATGTACCATTTATGGATCTGGAGAAGGCATATGATAGAGTTGATAGAGATGCTCTGTGGAAGGTATTAAAAGTTTATGGTGTGGGAGGTAAGTTGCTAGAAGCAGTGAAAAGTTTTTATCGAGGATGTCAGGCATGTGTAAGAGTAGGAAGAGAGGAGAGTGATTGGTTCCCAGTGAATGTCGGTTCGCGGCAGGGGTGTGTGATGTCTCCATGGTTGTTTAATTTGTTTATGGATGGGGTTGTTAGGGAGGTGAATGCAAGAGTTTTGGAGAGAGGGGCAAGTATGCAGTCTGTTGTGGATGAGAGGGCTTAAGAAATGATTCAGTTGTTGTTCGCTGATGATACATTGCTGGTGGCTGATGTCTGTATATGTATATGTATGTACACGTTAAATGTGTAGGTATATATATGTGTGGTGTGGGCGTGTATGTATATACAAGTGTATGTGGCTGGGATGGGCCATTCTTTCGTCTATTTCCTTGTGCTACCTCGCTAACGCGGGAGACAGCGACAAAGTATAATAATAAAAAACTATTATTATTATTATTATCATTATCATCATTACTACTTCTACTACTAAAACTATGAAATACCTCATGTGATTTCAATTAAGCAACTGCTATGTGCCTCATACGAGAGCAGATGGTTCCTGTCACATTTTAATTCCCAGTTGATGAATGATTCCGCATCATAACAACACTGCTGGGGAAAAAAAAATCACAATTTAGTCACCTATAAATCCTTTAAGAAAGTGTAATTGGGTAATCAGGATTATAAGTGAGATTTACATGGCAACTATTGTATTAAATCTTGAAACAAACAATTCATGTATCAGTATTTGCAGCTTTGAAGAGAGTATGGCTATAATTTTCATTAACCCTTGTAAATGAGTGTTGTGTGTAAAAGATAAGCAAATATGTGAATAATTCATATACAGAAATACACACGTAAAAGGAAACATATAAATGATACACATGGGATATGTAAATTCCTCTGAGACTAAACAATACATATGTTTAGGCGCACATAAACTGAAGTAGTTAAAAAAATGCATAATTAAGGAACATCCAAGTCACTATCCAAGGACTTCCTCATCAACCCAACACTTTCCCATACCAATATACAGAAAAGTCAGGAATTTTCAATGAGAAATTCTTTTTCCAAGTTTCTCTCGAATAATTTTGTAATATTTCATGGTCCTGCTAGTTGCTAATCAACTTCAATATCCTACAAGCCTTTCATTTACATTTGGTTTGAAAAATATATCTATTCAGTTCACCTGTTCTTGGCTTGTCCTTATCGTCTTTTTAGGAAGGCTGATCCTTTTTTTGGCAAATATTGTATTCTTGAAATATCTCTATTTCTTTCCAACTGCATTCATGTTTGAGTATATGATCATTTTACGTTACCACAGTCTTAATATAATTTGTCAGTGTGCCAGTCTAAAAATGTTACCTACATACTCTTTTCTTTGATGTAGAGTTGAGTTTAAACAAAGCCAAGTGGGCAATATTGCCATCACGTTATTCAGATCTTCATCGACCTCACAGGTGCTAATTAGGTTTCTATCTGTGGCCAACACTAGATCTATTATATCTTCTATTGACTGAAACATTTTTTTTCACTCTCCCCAAAACATTCGAGGATTATTCTCTTACAGATATTTCTAAAATCCATACTGCAAGAAATACACGACATAAAAGTGAACTTGAAATGTCTGAGGAAAATATGTGGCATAAGGTGGTTTGATCAGGTAAGTAATAAAAGGGTAAGAGTGAGGTGTGCAAATAATGGATCACGGTTGAAAGTTGAAGATGGTGTGCTGTAAAGGTTTGGACATTAGAGATTGAGTGAGTAGAGGTCGACAAAGATGATACAAGTGTCAGATGTGGAAGAGACAAGATATCTTATTGGAAAACCGATTTGGAGATGGAATGATGGAGTGAAAAAAATAGTAATTGGGACATTGATATGCAGGAGGGGTGAAAGGCGAGCACAGGATAAGGTGAATTGGATCGATGCCATATACAGGGTTCAACTTGCTGTCAGTGGACTGGAACAGGGTATGCGAAGCAGCCGGGGGTTGTGGATAGGGGGGTTGTAATTTCACTTCATTGTACAAGACTAGATAATGGATGTGAGCAAATACAGCCTTTCTTCATCTGTTCCTGGCGCTACCTATACTAACCTGGAAAACAGCAATAAAGAATGAAAAAACTTAAACCTATAACACGAATGGAGAGTGGATTATATCATTTCAGTGGCTTTGTGTTTTTGTCTACCTTATCTGTTGATGTAAAGATAGTCATTTTGCTTTCATTCCTCTGTAAGGGGAGAGGGAATTCTACCCACATATTCCCTGCATGTCGTAGAGGGTGACTAAAGTGGGAGGGAGGGAGCTGGAAACCCACTCCTTGTATTTCAGTTTCTAGAAGGAACACATGAAGGAGCCATGCAGGGAGTACTTATCCTCCTTGAGGGTTCAGGTTGGAATATCTGTGGATGTAACCAAGATGAGAAAAAAAAGATAGGCAGTATGTTTGAAGACAGAAACTGGGTGTTCTGGGTCCGAGTGAAACAAAGCTCAAGGGTTAAGGGGGAAGAGTGGTTTGGAAATGTCATAAGAGTAAAGTCAGGGGTTGGTAAGAGGCAAAAAGCTAAGGAAGGAATAGCATTACTCCTGAAGCAAGAGTTGTGGGAGTGTGTCACAGAGTGTAAGGAAGTAAATTCTAGAATGGTGTGTATAAAAATGAAAGTGGATGACAAAAGATGGGTGATTATTAGTGCTTAAGCAATGATGAAAGGCAGTGATAAATACTGAATGGGATTCGGAGAGTTTTCCAAGCCCGATATGCCTGATCCCTTGCCCACATGGCCTCAGTACAGAAATATTTGAACCATGGCCATCTTAGAGGAAGAGGGGATAAATGTTTCCATCCCTGCAAGAATAACCACTGCTGTGCATTTGACAGGGACAGAAACATCATCATATAATAGACAGTAACTTAAACAAAGGCAGAAAAATATTTTTGTAAGTTATTCGTCAGCCCTGTTAATGTATCAGTGTCTGTTCAGAAGGGGCTCTGGAGAGGAAGGTGCTCTTAAAATCGATAGTTATGAGAGTGTGGTCTGATGAACCAACTAGGGTGAGATTGTGTAGCTACAGAATGAAGGATTAAAGGTGGAAAACAGATCCAAAATATTAGGAGAGTGATCAAAGTGGTTAGGAATATGAGGGGTAGATGATAATTTGTATTTGATAATTGAGAATGGAAATGTGAGGGCTTTAATCCCCCAACCATCCATCCATATGGGTGGAATTCAACCATTCCCTATTATGAATGTTGAAATCCCCTAGGTAGTGGATCTTGGCTTGTGGGTGAGGTAATGTCGTGCCTCATGGCTGGAGTTTAGATTGTCGAAAAAACATACAAAATTTGTAGAATTTTGAGAGCAGTAGGTGAAACAAAGGAAAACAGTGGTAGCTGAGAAATGGACACTAAAGCAGATAAAATCAAAGTTTGGTAACTTGAGGTCCTTGAGGCATGCCACAGGTGTGATAATGGAATAAGCAAACAGACCACCTGTCAACAGGAATCAAGAGAGGGGAATACAGTTAGATTTAAGAAAGGGGCTCGTAAGAACATTATCAGACAACTGGGTCTTAGAGAGTAGCATATTAAGGTACTGGACTAATTGTGTTCAACAGAAGGGAGTTTACAAGGAAGACCACTAATGTTGGTACAGAGAATAGAAAAAAGAGGAAGGTCTAACAGAGAGGGAAAGACTATGGGAAGGGCCAGTAGTTTCTAGTAGTTGTCCTATATTTATGAAGAATTTCCTTAGGCCTACACTGAAATCACATTATTGGTCCCAACCTGAACAAGTACTGGCTTCAGTACTGTCCCTTGTGTATTAGGTCTCCCAACTTAGTTCCCAGGTATGTTTTCCCATGTCTCCTACCACAAAATTCCATCTGGATACCTAACTATAGAAACCCTAACAGTCTGTCCACAAACATACAATCTCTCCTTGTCACACATTACACCTTGACAACACTCAACAAGCACAACTGCACTATGTACTAGCCTTGCCTTTAGGGAAAATGGTAGGAGAAATAGGTAGTAGTGGTATGTAGCAATGTTAGACTGGAGCATTAGGTTGAAACAATATGTAAAAGTAATAGGAAGAGCATTAGGTAGAAGTAGTAGGTTGGAACACTAGGTAGTAGTTGGTATGAACATTAAGTAGAAGCCTCTGAAAACGCTGTGTTAAAGTAGCCGTCTGCCAACCATCTGTTAAGGGTGAAGTACTAAAGGTTAAGAAGTGGCACTAAAGTTTAGCAGCTATACAAACTTTTGGTAAGGTTATTTAATGTATGTATGACTCATGGTGAGGTGCCTGAGGATTGGTGAAATGCTTGCACAGTGCCATTGTACAAAGGCAAAGGGGATAAAAGTGAGTGCTCAAATTATAGAGGTATAAGTTTGTTGAGTATTCCTGGTAAATTATATGGGAGGGTATTCATTGAGAGGGTGAAGGCATGTACAGAGCATCAGATTGAGGAAGAGCAGTTTGGTTTCAGAAGTGGCAGAGGATGTGTGGATCAGGTATTTGCTTTGAAGAATGTATGTGAGAAATACTTAGAAAAGCAAATGGATTTGTATGTAGCATATATGGATCTGGAGAAGGCATATGATAGAGTTGATAGAGATGCTCTGTGGAAGATATTAAGAATATATGGTGTGGGAGGCAAGTTGTTAGAAGCCGTGAAAAGCTTTTATCGAGGATGTAAGGCACATGTACGCGTAGGAAGAGAGGAAAGTGATTGGTTCTCAGTGAATGTAGGTTTGCGGCAGGGGTGTGTGATGTCTCCATGGTTGTTTAATTTGTTTATGGATGGGGCTGTTAGGGAGGTGAATGCAAGAGTTTTAGAAAGAGGGGCAAGTATGCAGTCTGTTGTGGAAGAAAGAGCTTGGGAAGTGAGTCAGTTGTTGTTCGCTGATGATACAGCGCTGGTGGCTGATTCATGTGAGAAACTGCAGAAGCTGGTGACTGAGTTTGGGAAAGTGTGTGAGAGAAGAAAGCTGAGAGTAAATGTGAATAAGAGCAAGGTTATTAGGTACAGTAGGGTCTAGGGACAAGTCAACTGGGAAGTAAGTTTGAATGGAGAAAAACTGGAGGAAGCGAGGTGTTTTAGATATCTGGGAGTGGATTTGGCAGTGGAGAGAACCATGGAAATGGAAGCGAATCATAGGGTGGGGGAAGGGGCGAAAGTTCTGGGAGCGTTGAAGAATGAGTGGAAGTCGAAGACAGCAAAAATGGGTATGTTTGAAGGAATTGTGGTTCCAACAATGTTATATGGTTGCGAGGCGTGGGCTATGGATAGAGTTGTGCAGAGGAGGGTGTATGTGTTGGAAATGAGACGTTTGAGGACAATATGTGGTGTGAGGTGGTTTGATCAAGTAAGTAATGAAAGGGTAAGAGAGATGTGTGGTAATAAAAACAGTGTGGTTGAGAGAGCAGAAGAGGGTGTTTTAAAATGGTTTGGTCACATGGAGAGAATGAGTGATGAAAGATTGACCAAGAGGATATATGTGTCAGAGGTGAAGGGAAAAGATTTTGAGTGATCAGGGCCTGAACATGCAGGAGGGTGAAAGGCATGCAAGGAATAGAGTGAATTGGAACGATGTGGTATACTAGGGTTGACGTGCTGTCAATGGATTGAACCAGGGCATGTGAAGCGTCTGGTGTAAATCATGGAAAGTTCTGTGGGGCCTGGATGTGGAAAGGGAGCTGTGGTTTTGGTGCATTATTACATGACAGCTAGAGACTGAGTGTGAACAAATGTGGCCTTTGTTGTCTTTTCCTAGCGCTGCCTCGCGCACATGAGGGGGTTGTTATTTCATGTGTGGCGGGGTGGCAATGGGAATGAATAAAAGCAGACAGTATGAACTATGTACATGTGTATATATGTATATGTCTGTGTGTGTATATATATGTATACATTGAGATGTATAGGTATGTATATTTGTGTGTGTGGACATGTATGTATATACATGTGTATGTGGATGGGTTGGGCCATTGTTTCGTCTGTTTCCTTGTGCTACCTCGCTAACGTGGGAGACAGCGACAAAGCAAAATATATAAATAAATAAATACAAACTTTTGCCATGGACATCAACTGGAGGGACTTCCCAGAGGGAATCGGCATCCGAGATATAAATAGATAGAAAGTGAAAGGTTCAGTTCTCTCATTAAGCACTGTATCTGTTATATTGATAAGTGTTATATCATTTTCATTTGTATAATACCAAGTATGCTCAACAATCTTACATCTCTGTAATTTCAGCATTCACTTTTGTCCCTCTTGCTTTTATGTAAGGGCACTATATGCGTTTCACCATTCCTAAGGCACTCTACAAAGGGCCATACAAACACTGAATAGCCTGACAAACCAATTAAAAACAATGCTTCCTCCTTCCATAATATATCCTTACCTTCTCTTAAAGTCAAAACACACTTTACTCAATTGCCCTCTTTTTCAGCTCTAGTTCCTTTTTCTCAACCTCCTGTAATCTTTTGTACTCCTTTCAGTATCACTTACATCATTTCTCTTTAATTTGTGATCTAATATCCTCTTCCCACCACTTACTATCCTCCATTTCTCATGTTCACAAACCACCTCCTGTATATACAAGCAGAGCTTTCATAAATTCCTTCCATTTATCTCATTTACTCTCACTTTTCTCTCAATTGCTTGCTCAACCACTTTATATAATACAATTTGTACTTCTTTAACTTTATTTCACATAAAAAATCTTTTTCTCAAAGAATGTCATTAGCTTTACTCCTAGTTCAACCACCAGAGTAGGGATAAAAAGGATATCTTAATCAAAAAGGTGTTTATTCACTAAACCTCAGAAAAAAGTCGTTAAGTATCATCAACAGTACTTACATGGAAGACTTTACAAGATATATGACTTTTTACATTTATGAACACTTCGGTATAGTTTCTATGCAACAAAATATATACTCAGAAAAAGATACTGGAATGTCTGAAACAGAGCTAGTTGTGGCTAACTGAGGACAGTACATTTTGTCTTCTAAATTATGACACAAATGAGATGTCAATCATTTATTCTGCATTGGCACCAGGTGTGTATTACAAAACATTTAATGTGGAAGGCACCTAAACAAGGAATCACATAAACTTTCAGAAACGTTGTGACATGGTTGTCAGCAAATCAGTATAAAATAACGTACTACTTAATATGCAGGTCAGACTGTATGTCATAAAAGATTGAGTGGCAAACCTACATTTGAAAATACTGGCCTAAAGAGTATAAATGTATATAAATACTTTTTTGATACTGGAGATATCAATGACAAATTAATCATATGTATGTAAATAGATAAGAAACTAATGTGCACGACATGAAATAATTCTGTAATTTGTTACTCCTGTGGAGAATTTTCCCATGATGGGAATTCCTAGAAAGGTATCGGCTTCAGAGACATAGGAAGATAGATACCCCATGAAAAGCAAGATAATGCTGTGCCAAATAAAACTTTGTTTTTGTTCTTATTGCGTTTAAACAAATATCTTGGCATTAGGAGGTCAATATGTGATACCAAAGTGAATAGTTAACAATGAAAAAGTAAAGCAAAGCACACAAAAATTTTACATTTACCTGTATATCCATCATCACCCACCACGCACTGAGATCTTGAATATACATCAGAAGGCAGCCTTTAAGCCTCTGATATCCATACTTTTTCCAACCTTAAATATTCAAAGTTTTTGGGAGCCTTATAAATTCTTTTTATCCTTTAAAATAAAATAAACAGCATGAAAGCATACTTAGCTTTGAAACATCCACAGAGGTACCTCTGCTTCAATACTATATGAGACATGAATGGATTCCTTTGCTTTGCGAGTCTAATTATCTATTTGTTCTACTTAACACAGTAATGGAATGATTGTGATTCTGCTATTTATTTCTTCATACACAAATTCATAAAAATACTTTATTGTTAAAATTTCTTAAAAGAAAAGAAAAAAAAAGTGGGAACAAGCACCAGAGATAGACCTTTTTTGACTGTTTGCCTGGCACTACCTTGCTGAAGTAGGGGGCAACAATGCTGTGTCCTTGTGCGGTAGGGTGGAGCCGGGAATAAATTGAAGGCAAGCAAGTATGAATATGTAAATGTGTATATATGTATATGTACGAATATGGGCATTTTGTGTATACATACGTGTATATGAGTGGATGGATCATTCTTTGTCTGTTTTCTGGCGCTACCTCAGTGATGTGGGAAACAGCGATCAAGTATGTATATGTATGTATATATGTTGATATGTATATGTATATATATGAACTTGTGTGTGTGTGTGTACAGGCATATATGTGTATATAAGTGGATGAGCCATTCTTTGCCTGTTTCCTGGTGCTACTTCACTGACGTGGGAAATGGCTTTCAAGCATAATAAATAAAAACATAAATAAATATATTCCTCTGAGTTCATGGGGAAAATGACACACGAAAGTTCCCAACTGCACTTTCGTGTAATAATCACATCATCAGGGGAGACACGAGAGAAATATAACAGTCAGTTGATATACAACTAAGAGATGTAGCTAGGACGCCATTTGGGTAACATGCAATTGTCCAAGACAATGTTTACCAGATGGCGTCCTAGCCACGTCTCTTCATTGTATATCAACAGACTGTTATATTCATATTTATAAATAAATAAATAAATATATATATACTATATTCTATTTATTTATTTTGCTTTGTCGCTGTCTCCCGCATTAGTGAGGTAGCGCAAGGAAACAGACGAAAGAATGGCCCAACGCACCCACATACACATGTATATACATACACAGTCCCCACACGCAAATATACATACCTATACATCTCAATGTATACATACATATACACACACGGACATATACATATATACACATGTACATGATTCACACTGTCTGCCCCCACTCACTCCCACCACCACCCCGCCACACATACATACATATATATTTCTTTCTTTCATACTATTCGCCATTTCCCGCATTAGCGAGGTAGCGCCAAGAACAGAGGACGGAGACTTAGAGGGAGCATCCTCACCTGACCCCCTTCTCTGTTCCTTCTTTTGGAAAATTAAAAAAAAACGAGAGGGAAGGATTTCCAGCGCCCCCCGCTCCATTACCTTTTAGACGCCTTCTATGACACGCAGGGAATACGTGGGAAGTATTCTTTCTCCCCTATCTCCAGGATAATACATATGTATATATATATATATATATATATATATATATATATATATATATTTTTTTTTTTTTTTTTTTATACTTTGTCGCTGTCTCCCGCGTTTGCGAGGTAGCGCAAGGAAACAGACGAAAGAAATGGCCCACCCCCCCCATACACATGTATATACATACGTCCACACACGCAAATATACATACCTACACAGCTTTCCATGGTTTACCCCAGACGCTTCACATGCCTTGCTTCAATCCACTGACAGCACGTCAACCCCTGTATACCACATCGCTCCAATTCACTCTATTTCTTGCCCTCCTTTCACCCTCCTGCATGTTCAGGCCCCGATCACACAAAATCTTTTTCACTCCATCTTTCCACCTCCAATTTGGTCTCCCTCTTCTCCTCGTTCCCTCCACCTCCGACACATATATCCTCTTGGTCAATCTTTCCTCACTCATTCTCTCCATGTGCCCAAACCACTTCAAAACACCCTCTTCTGCTCTCTCAACCACGCTCTTTTTATTTCCACACATCTCTCTTACCCTTACGTTACTCACTCGATCAAACCACCTCACACCACACATTGTCCTCAAACATCTCATTTCCAGCACATCCATCCTCCTGCGCACAACTCTATCCATAGCCCACGCCTCGCAACCATACAACATTGTTGGAACCACTATTCCTTCAAACATACCCATTTATGCTTTCCAAGATAATGTTCTTGACTTCCAAACATTCTTCAAGGCTCCCAGAATTTTCGCCCCCTCCCCCACCCTATGATCCACTTCCGCTTCCATGGTTCCATCCGCTGCCAGATCCACTCCCAGATATCTAAAACACTTCACTTCCTCCAGTTTTTCTCCATTCAAACTCACCTCCCAATTGACTTGACCCTCAACCCTACTGTACCTAATAACCTTGCTCTTATTCACATTTACTCTTAACTTTCTTCTTCCACACACTTTACCAAACTCAGTCACCAGCTTCTGCAGTTTCTCACATGAATCAGCCACCAGCGCTGTATCATCAGCGAACAACAACTGACTCACTTCCCAAGCTCTCTCATCCCCAACAGACTTCATACTTGCCCCTCTTTCCAAAACTCTTGCATTTACCTCCCTAACAACCCCATCCATAAACAAATTAAACAACCATGGAGACATCACACACCCCTGCCGCAAACCTACATTTACTGAGACCCAATCACTTTCCTCTCTTCCTACACGTACACATGCCTTACATCCTCGATAAAAACTTTTCACCGCTTCTAACAACTTGCCTCCCACACCATATATTCTTAATACCTTCCACAGAGCATCTCTATCAACTCTATCATATGCCTTCTCCAGATCCATAAATGCTACATACAAATCCATTTGCTTTTCTAAGTATTTCTCACATACATTCTTCAAAGCAAACACCTGATCCACACATCCTCTACCACTTCTGAAACCACACTGCTCTTCCCCAATCTGATGCTCTGTACATGCCTTCACCCTCTCAATCAATACCCTCCCATATAATTTACCAGGAATACTCAACAAACTTATACCTCTGTAATTTGAGCACTCACTCTTATCCCCTTTGCCTTTGTACAATGGCACTATGCACGCATTCCGCCAATCCTCAGGCACCTCACCATATATATATATATATATATATATATATATATATATTTTTTTTGCTTTGTCGCTGTCTCCCGCGTTTGCGAGGTAGCGCAAGGAAACAGACGAAAGAAATGGCCCAACCTAACCCCATACACATGCCTTGATTCAATCCACTGACAGCACGTCAACCCCGGTATACCACATCGCTCCAATTCACTCTATTCTTTGCCCGCCTTTCACCCTCCTGCATGTTCAGGCCCCGATCACTCAAAATCTTTTTCTCTCCATCTTTCCACCTCCAATTTGGTCTCCCACTTCTCCTCGTTCCCTCCACCTCCGACACATATATCCTCTTGGTCAATCTTTCCTCACTCATTCTCTCCATGTGCCCATACACAGGGGAGAAAGAATACTTCCCACATATTCCCTGCGTGTCGTAGAAGGCAACTAAAAGGGAAGCGAGCGGGGTGCTGGAAATCTTCCCCTCTCATTTTTTTTTTCCCTAAAGGAAGGAACAGAGAAGGGGTCCAGGTGAGGATATTCCCTCAGAGGCCCAGTCCTCTGTTCTTAACGCTACCTCGCTGAGGCGGGCAATGGCAAATAGTATGAAAGAAAGATATATATACATATATATATGTGTGTGTGTGTATAGGTGTTTATGTGTATGTGAATATAAGTGGATAGGCTGTTCTTCGTCTGTTTCCAGGCGCTACCTAACTGATGCAGGAAATGGTGATCAAGTATAACGAATACATATAAATAAACATATATGGGTATGTTTGAAGGAATAATACTTCCAGCAATATAATATGGTTGCGAGGCATGGGCAATTGGATAGGGTTGTAATGAGGAGGGTGGATGTGTTGGAAATGAAATGATTGATGACAATATGTGGTGTGAGGTGGTTTGATGGGGTAAGTAATGTAAGAGTAAGAGAGATGTGTGGCAATAGAAAGATAGAGGTTGAGAGAGCAGAACAGGGTGTGTTGAAATGGTTTGGACATATGGAGAGAATGAGTGAAGAAAGGTTGACAAAAAGGAGGTGGAGGGAACAAGGGGAAGCAGGAGACCACACTGAAGGTGGAAGGATGGAGTGAAAAAGACTTTAAATGATCAGGGCCTGAACATATGAGGGGATGAGAGGTGTGTAAGGAAGAGTGAATTGGAACGATTTGGTATACCAGGGTTGATGTACTGTCAATGAACTGAACCAGGGGATGTGTAACATGGTTTAGGTATATTACACATGATAGCAAGAGACTGAGTGTGAATGAATGTGGCCATTTTTGTCCGTTTTCCTGGCGCTATCATGCTGAAGCAGGGAGTAGCAATGCTGTTTCCTGTGGGGCACGGTGGCAGCAGGAATGGATGAAGGCAAGCAAGTATGAATATGTACAAGTGTATGTATATATGTATATGTGGATATGTTGATATGTATATGTACGTGTATGGGCGTTTATGTATATATATGGATGGGCCATTCTTGATCTGTTTCCTGGTGCTACCTTGCTGACATGGGAAACAGTGATCAAGTATAATAATAATAATGATAACAACAACAACAATAATAATAATAATAATAATAATAATAATAATAATAATAATAATAATAATTATTATTATTATTATCATTATCATTATTATACTGAGTCGCTGTCTCCTGCATTAGTGAGGTTGCGCAAGGTAACAGACGAAAGAATGGCCCAACCTACCCACATAAACATGTATATACTTAAACAGACATACACATATAAACACACATACATATCCATACTTGCTGCCTTCATCCATTCCCGTTGCCACCCCGCCACATACGAAGTGACACCCACCTCCCCCACAAAAGTGTGCGAGGTAGCGCTAGAAAAAGACAACAAAGCCCACATTCGTTCACACTCAGTCTCTAGCTGTCAAGTGTAATGCACCAAAAACACAGCTCCCTTTCCACATCCAGGCCCCACAAAACTTTCCATGGTTTACTCCAGACACTTCACATGCCCTGGTTTAATCCACTGACAGCACGTTGACCCAGTATACCACATCGTTCCAATTCACTCTATCCCTTTCACACCTTTCACCCTCCTGTATGTTCAGGCCCCAATTGCTCAAAATCTTTTTCACTCCATCATTCCACCTCCAATTTGGTCTCCCACTTCTCATTCCCTCCACCTCTGATACATGTATCCTCTTTGTCAATTTTTCCTCACTCATTCTTTCCATGTGGCCAAACCGTTTCAATACACCCTCTTCTGCTCTCTCACCACACTCTTTTTATTACCACACGTCTTTCTTACCCTTTCATTACTTACTCGATCAAACCACCTCACACCACATATTGTCCTCAAACATTTCATTTCCAACACATCCACAACAGACTGCATACTTGCCCCTCTCTCCAAAACTCTTGCATTCAACTCCCTAACAACCCCATCCATAAACAAATTAAACAGCCACGGAGACATCACGCACCCCTGCCGCAAACCAACATTCACTGGGAACCTATCACTTTCCTCTCTTCCTACTCGTACACATACCTTACACCCTTGATAAAAACTTTTTATGCTTCTAGCAACTTATATATATTTTTTTTTTTTTTTTTTTTTTTATACTTTGTCGCTGTCTCCCGCGTTTGCGAGGTAGCGCAAGGAAACAGACGAAAGAAATGGCCCAACCCCCCCCATACACATGTAGATACATAAATGCCCACATATACATACATACCTATACATTTCAATGTATACATACACAGACAGATACATATATACATATGTACACATTTCTCCTGTTATGTCTATTGTCCCAGAAAGCACAAGGCATTCGTGCATGCCCCCTTAACTACCTCCGTATCAGAATGAAGCCTTGAAATTATGGCAGAAATTCTCAATATAAAGGTCTTCATTTGTGGACGTTAATCATATGGCGAAGATGCAATAACAACTGTTACAACTGGTGTCCACGCTTCTATTACAGTGCATGCATCATAGTGATATGCATTCCAAACAGCAGCGATCAGCAGACATCATGACCAATACTGCAATTAATGATAATGATGAAATATCAAAAAAGAAAAAAAAAAAAAAAACCATTTAATACATAATAATGTTAAGAAAATCAATCATAAAATCATGATCTTACAGTTTACCTTCATTATGAACCTTTCTACTTGTCTCAAGACTGTGGTAAATGTTGAAAATTGTCAGCTCAGGAATTAAATAAGTCCATGCCCTACAACTCTCTTGAATGTAAATTTTTGTTTCTTTTGTGTCACTTTAGTATAACCCAGTATCAAAAAAATTCATATGAATATCTGATGAAAAATTGTATTGCACATTTATGGTTTGGTAAACTAAATGATTCTAGCTCAACAAATATATCATATTTAATTTCTGTGTTGCCTTCTTGAGGGTAAACTACATAACTCTTCGTGTACACCTCTTTATGCAGAGAAAATTAACAAATATTGGTTTGGATTTTGAGACATAAACATTTATGCTATAAGTACTTAATCAGTCTTAAAGAACTCTTGGTTTATAAAAATACGAGAGAAAATCTAACAACCTTGCACATACAGAAATCCTTACACTGCCTTCCTAAAAGCATGTGAATCCTGAAAACTCATGCAAAATCTGATACATTAATAATGATTCACTTACCTATTATCAACTAATGCTGCTGCTTCACTGCTACCTCACAGATTATAATATACCGGAGAATTAAGGTGGAGGTGGTTAACATTCTTAACTACCTCACCTTTCCAGCAAAAGATTTATAATCATGTCATATTTATTACTGCTTTCATGTATCAGAAAAAAATAAGTTGGTAGGACAAATTTAATGAATCTCCTGAAATGACTAACCTCCAACAGTAGCTTGGAGATCCATATAATAAATAGAACGTTTCCTCCAGTTTTAACACTGATATAAATCATTTTCTATGTCTGCAGATAGGAACATGAGTAAATACTATTTCAGTTCATGAAGAAATGGACATGTACAACAAATAAATAAAAAATAAGTATTTGCAACCAGTTACAAGTGTAAATCATCTATCCACAGGAAGATGATGTATAAATGAATTTGGTCCTTTTCCAGAAAAGCAATGGTCATGTGATACTTGTAACACATATCATAATCGCGTGACAAGCTCACTCACGTAAACCAAATCAATGAAAAGTAGGTAAAAAGTTCCTGTAGTCTATAGCATGTTCGAGATGTACCAAATGGCCAGGTGTCTCTCTGAATAAAAGACCTATAAGGAAAAACTATAAAATATATGCAAAGAGTCTGGAAGCATATGAGTTCAGCTCCAACAGCTTTTATGCAATATGACGGGAGAAGGTGTATGACGATGATGATCATGAAAATTTGTGACATTATCAAGAAAATGGAAACCTTAGTTAAATTAAGAGCCATGTATCCTGACACATGAAAAACAATAATGGGACAAACAACTGGACATATCATCAAACATTAGTTTTCTAATCTTTACAACATAACCTCTTTTGCTAATCAGTATATAAAATATCATGTTCAAACAGCTGTCATAAAAATATCAATATAAGTGATATTTTGAAGTGCATAACTATAACAAAATGAAAAAATGCTGGAAGAAACACAAATCTCAGAGTATAATACTGCATTAATTAAATATATTTTGCTTAGATATGTGCTTTTTTTTTTCAAAGAGTTTGTAGATGAGCATAAACTGCTGGGAATTAAGCTTAGTAAAGAGAGCAGGGTGAAAGCTAACAGTAAAGTCATGCAGCGGAGAAAACTTCAGGCTGCAATGAAAACTCTGATAAATGAAAAAATTTAGTGTACAGTAAGCAAAAAAGGTGGGATTATGGGAGTATTTTCTTCAAATGCTGATGTAAGAATGTAAAACCAAAGTGTTTGTAGGATAGGACAGGTAAAAAGAAAAATTAATAGAAATGGATAATTTGCATAGCATTATTGGAAAAAGACGAACTGACAAAATGAAGCCTTAAAAAGTTGTATGACGTGAAGATATCACTAGACAGGAATATGGATGAAAGTCTTTAAGGCCTGTACAGTCATGCAGAGCATATGGCAAAGGACTGGTTGACCAAGAAGATATATTATAGTACAGTACAATATCATGGATGATATGAACAGATACACTGAGACCTACTCACCTCTTCTCTTCCACTTGCACACATACCTTGCTCTCTTGATAAAAACTCCACAAAACTTCTATTAGCTTTCTTCCTTAACCATTTATACATAACATCTTCCACAAAGTAATTCTATCAACCCTATCACACACTTCCTCCAGTTGAATAAATGCCACATACAAGTCCTTGTTTCTCTTAATCTAACACATACTCTTCAAAGCAAGCATATGGTCCATACATCCTCTACTATTCCAGAGGCCCCACCATTCCTCCCGTGTTCTGCTTTGTGCATGCCATCATCCTTTGAATCAAAATCCTCCCATGCAACTTAACAGGTACACTCCCCAAATGCATAACTATCATCTGAACATTCACTTAATCCCCCTAGCTGGTATCCAATGGCACTACATAGATATTCTGATAATCCTCTGGCACCTCATCATAGTTCCATCCAACTTGCCATACTTTATTTTGGGCAAGGCTTTCACAACCTTTTCTCTTTTCAACAAATATTATGCTATTGACTCACTTTGCATAAATCCCTGACCCTAACAAACCATATCTGTAACCATTTCATTTAAGACTTTCTAGTCTCAAACAATACTGACTCCTTCCCTATTAACACTTCCTAATCTGCTCCTTTCACTGACGCTCCCATCTGTTCTCTACTCTCCTCACACTGTTAACACCCTTTCAAAAAAATATCATCCTCTAAGTTTGCCAATATGATTTCATCCCAATTTTCATCTGCCTTTTTTTCAGTCCTTGCACCTTCTTCTTAGTTCCTGCTATTTTCTATTGTACGTTTCCCACTCATGAACATTCCTTTTCTGCTGGTAATGCCCAATCAACTCTCACTCTTCTCTTTCACTTACAACCTTACCTCTTCCCACCACTCACTATCATTTCTCACCTTCCCATATCCCACATAATTCTCTTATACATGTAAGCCCTGCTTCCTTTAATACTTCCCAAACCTTACCCACTCCCTAGTATCATGCTCTCTCACCTGTTACCATTAACACCAATCACTCTTGGTTTCTTCTCACACAAGCCTCTTTCTCCAAGATAACTCACATTCACCACCCTCTTCTCACCCATATCATTTCATCTTTACCTTAACCTTCTACATCTTTACCTAAACCCTCTACAAACATTCACCCTTGCCTCTACCAATAAGCTGCTCCCTCAAGACAATTACATCCAAAAGTCTTTTATCTTGAACCTATTCATTTCATTTACCCCAAAACCTCTAAGAAAGTGTCTTGATGTTGCTCAGGATATCTTTCTAGATGCTCCTGCAGCCTAAGGCTGCACTACTAGCAGGAAAATGTGGACTCTTTTGGAGTGAGACATTTTTTGATAAGGCCATGCCAAAGATGACCCTTCACTCATGGTGTAACCTCAAGCAAGTGGAGTTGTTTTACCTGTCTCTTTAGAAAGCCAATCAATTAATACATAATCCAAAATTTTCTGCATACCATCTACCCCCTTTCACTGACATAGAATTTTCTGTATACAATCTACCACCCTTTCACTGACAAAGAATTATGTCCCTCTTTTTAAACTGGGTATTCCCAATCAACAATCCTTTTCAGTACAAAAACTTCACAAGGTGTTCACCATTTCCATTCACATTAGAAACTCCTTGCCCCCTGATAATACCATAAATCACCACATGACCCACTTATGCACTCTCTCTCATGTGTAATGCACCAAAACCAATGCCCCCCATTTGGTTTTCATATGTCTATATCCCACGTATTCCCTGCATGTCATAGGAGGCGACTAAAAGGGGAGGGAGCGGGGAGCTGCAAATCCTCCCCTCTCGTTTTTAATTTTCCAAAAGAAGGAACAGAAAAGGGGGCCACGTGAGGATATTCCCTCAAAGGCTCAGTCCTCTGTTCTTAACGCTACCTCCCTAATGCAGGAAATGGCGAATAGTATGGAAAAAATATTTTTTTTTTTTTTTTTTTTATACTTTGTCGCTGTCTCCCGCGTTTGCGAGGTAGCGCAAGGAAACAGACGAAAGAAATGGCCCAACCCCCCCCATACACATGTATATACATACGTCTACACACGCAAATATACATACCTACACAGCTTTCCATGGTTTACCCCAGACGCTTCACATGCCTTGATTCAATCCACTGACAGCACATCAACCCCAGTATACCACATCGACCCAATTCACTCTATTCCTTGCCCTCCTTTCACCCTCCTGCATGTTCAGGCCCCGATCACACAAAATCTTTTTCACTCCATCTTTCCACCTCCAATTTGGTCTCCCTCTTCTCCTCGTTCCCTCCACCTCCGACACATATATCCTCTTGGTCAATCTTTCCTCACTCATTCTCTCCATGTGCCCAAACCACTTCAAAACACCCTCTTCTGCTCTCTCAACCACGCTCTTTTTATTTCCACACATCTCTCTTACCCTTATGTTACTCACTCGATCAAACCACCTCACACCACACATTGTCCTCAAACATCTCATTTCCAGCACATCCATCCTCCTGCGCACAACTCTATCCATAGCCCACGCCTCGCAACCATACAACATTGTTGAAACCACTATTCCTTCAAACATACCCATTTTTGCTTTCCGAGATAATGTTCTCGACTTCCACACATTCTTCAAGGCTCCCAGGATTTTCGCCCCCCTCCCCCACCCTATGATTCACTTCCGCTTCCATGGTTCCATCCGCTGCCAGATCCACTCCCAGATATCTAAAACACTTTACTTCCTCCAGTTTTGCTCCATTCAAACTTACCTCCCAATTGACTTGACCCTCAACCCTACTGTACCTAATTACCTTGCTCTTATTCACATTTACTCTTAACTTTCTTCTTTCACACACTTTACCAAACTCAGTCACCAGCTTCTGCAGTTTCTCACATGAATCAGCCACCAGCGCTGTATCATCAGCGAACAACAACTGACTCACTTCCCAAGCTCTCTCATCCCCAACAGACTTCATACTTGCCCCTCTTTCCAAAACTCTTGCATTCACCTCCCTAACAACCCCATCCATAAACAAATTAAACAACCATGGAGACATCACACACCCCTGCCGCAAACCTACATTCACTGAGAACCAATCACTTTCCTCTTTTCCTACATGTACACATGCCTTACATCCTCGATAAAAACTTTTCACTGCTTCTAACAACTTGCCTCCCACACCATATATTCTTAATACCTTCCACAGAGCATCTCTATCAACTCTATCATATGCCTTCTCCAGATCCATAATTGCTACATACAAATCCATTTGCTTTTCTAAGTATTTCTCACATACATTCTTCAAAGCAAACACCTGATCCACACATCCTCTACCACTTCTGAAACCACACTGCTCTTCCCCAATCTGATGCTCTGTACATGCCTTCACCCTCTCAATCAATACCCTCCCATATAATTTACCAGGAATACTCAACAAACTTATACCTCTGTAATTTGAGCACTCACTCTTATCCCCTTTGCCTTTGTACAATGGCACTATGCATGCA
The DNA here is from genome assembly GCF_036320965.1 of Panulirus ornatus. NCBI lineage: Eukaryota > Metazoa > Arthropoda > Malacostraca > Decapoda > Palinuridae > Panulirus > Panulirus ornatus. The sequence goes on along the minus strand of NC_092235.1, from coordinate 56,567,825 downwards.
TTCCGCCAATCCCCAGGCACCTCACCATGAGTCATACATACATTAAATAACCTTACCAACCAGTCAATAATACAGTCACCCCCTTTTTTAATAAATTCCACTGCAATACCATCCAAACCTGCTGCCTTGCTGGCTTTCATCTTCTGCAAAGCTTTTACTACCTCTTCTCTGTTTACCAAATCATTTTCCCTAACCCTCTCACTTTGCACACCACCTCGACCAAAACACCCTATATCTGCCACTCTATCATCAAACACATTCAACAAACCTTCAAAATACTCACTCCATCTCCTTCTCACACCACCACTACTTGTTATCACCTCCCCATTTGTGCCCTTCACTGAAGTTCCCATTTGCTCCCCTGTCTTATCCACTTTCTTTATATATATATATATATATATATATATATTATCCCTGGGGATAGGGGAGAAAGAATACTTCCCACGTATTCCCTGCGTGTCGTAGAAGGCGACTAAAAGGGAAGGGAGCGGGGGACTGGAAATCCTCCCCTCTCAATTTTTTTTTCTTTTTTATTTTCCAAAAGAAGGAACAGAGAAAGGGGCCTGGTGAGGATATTCCCTAAAAGGCCCAGTCCTCTGTTCTTAACGCTACCTCGCCAATGCGGGAAATGGCGAATAGTATGAAAAGATATATATATATATATATTTTTTTTTTTTTATACTTTGTCGCTGTCTCCCGCGTTTGCGAGGTAGCGCAAGGAAACAGACGAAAGAAATGGCCCAACTCCCCCCATACACATGTATATACATACGTCCACACACGCAAATATACATACCTACACAGCTTTCCATGGTTTACCCCAGACGCTTCACATGCCTTGATTCAATCCACTGACAGCACGTCAACCCCGGTATACCACATCGCTCCAATTCACTCTATTCCTTGCCCTTCTTTCACCCTCCTGCATGTTCAGGCCCCGATCACACAAAATCTTTTTCACTCCATCTTTCCACCTCCAATTTGGTCTCCCTCTTCTCCTCGTTCCCTCCACCACCGACACATATATCCTCTTGGTCAATCTTTCCTCACTCATTCTCTCCATGTGCCCAAACCACTTCAAAACACCCTCTTCTGCTCTCTCAACCACGCTCTTTTTATTTCCACACATCTCTCTTACTCTTACGTTACTCACTCGATCAAACCACCTCACACCATATATATATATATATATATATATATATATATATATATATATATATATATATATATATATATATATATAATATATATATATATACACACATACAGATATACATATACATATGCACACATACTTGCAAAAACTTGATATCAGATAAAGAGCATCATGGACCAATGGGTAAATTGTTTTAGTATTTTCACTGTAGTTGCCTTAAATCTAACAGCTGCCATGTTCAAGAGCCACAAAATATATTACTGTATATTTTGTCAAGTTAATGCTGCAAACTTGTGAAAAAATTTTAATTTCTGAAGTGATGAGGAGCTAATTATAATTCAAATTCATTCATACTTACTCTGATAAACACCAACATACTTGCACACGCAATATAAGTTATACAGTATATTGGGGAATGAGGGTCATACAAACAAATTTGGTATGTGTGTAGGCTCTCGTCAAATTAAAATATACATGTATCCCTATAGACTGCACTCAATTACTTATTACAAATCTTTTCATTTTTTCTTATACTATACCACACATTTCCCTTTTCTTGATATAATCATACAGTGCAACTATATTGAAACCTGTAAAAACAATTCATGTCTGAGCACCATTCCTCTGAATGCTACATGAATCTTGAGTCCAGTTTTTGTATAGCAAAGTATATTCTAACCACCTTGAGGGAGTTCCAGTTGGAACAGGGGTCAGAGATATAGATAGATAGGTACATAGAAGTACATTCTAACCAACTTTACCCAAAGAAAGATAAAGTTTAGTATACAGAGCTTTTCATTTTCAAAACAGCTACACTTCGTTTGTGATGTATCACTGATGATAGCTAACTGTTACCTAAAAATAGATATACATATATATATATAAAAAAAACATACTGAACACACTTTCACAGGATCAAAAGTTCTCAAACAACGACAGGAGTATCTATGCTATAGGACAGAGGTTCCAACTGCTGAGTTCTGATATGGCTTGCGTGCATATTTCCTTGTGATTCTATACAAGTTTTGTACTTATCATACTTCTTGGTCTATAATTCACATTCCTAACAAGAGAAAAAAATCACTATATCTAAAATAAAAATATATATATATGAACATGTATTATAAAAAGTGGGTCTTCAATGTCCAGATAACATTCATCATGTTTTCACAACTGTCCATTCACTCATGGTTTATAAATTTGGTATAGCACTGGTATTGTACTTGTGGCACACTTGGCATCATATTATGTCTCCTAGCAAAATGTGTACGAGCTTGACCTTATATTTGCATCTTTGACTATAACAGTGTATGCATAGTACATCCTGTGAGCAGGCACTTCACACGAGTTCTGTATCAGTCTCCGTTGTTCCCGAGTCCCAGTTAGAAAACAGTAGTGCAGTCTTCAGTGTGCCTGAGAAGAGAGCAAAAAAATGAACAAATGTAGCACCACAAGCCCACCATCAGAGACAGTAGAAAGGCTAGATGCCAGTTCCTCCATGTGTGGGAATAACAAGGTTCTATCTATGAAATAAAATCATGGGAAGTTACGAGGGATACTGATACTCTTCATAACTTCAAGTGTCAGTTCCCATAATAACATTTTCAAGCAAGGATGCATAATCATTAGCCACCCATGATGCAAAGATTCCATCATACATGTTTGAGGGGGCGTCTCCGGGGAGTGGGAGTGGCCATGGGCTGAGCAAAGCCTCCAGTGGGAGGTGTTCCAGAGAAAGGCAAATCCTGAAAGAGAAGAGAAGCAATGTTAGTACATGCAAGCAAGCAGCAGAGTATTAGCAACAGTGGTGCAAGGCAACTAGCGTTATCATATGCTTTATGAAGAAACATTTAAGTCACAAAGGTCAAGAATCCAAGCTGTGGAGTTGTGAGTTATCTGAGAAGAGCACATGGTATGACTTGATGGAATAAAAAAGTAATGAGAGGCTGTGAGAGAGATATGGTAGGGCAGGAAATGCAAAGGAAAAGAACTGTAATAAAGCAGAGGGGATAAAACATAATACTTTGAGGTGGTTTGGGCAAATGGGAGGAATAAAAGATGGAGAGTTTATTTACAAGGAGAGTGTATGATAGTATAATTAAAGGGGTTGGTATGAGAGCAAGACTACCTAGGACATGGGGAAATAGAGTGGAAAAGTACTGGGGGACAGAAATGGGGTAAGAATGCATTGAATTATGTATGGGTGGGAGGCATGTAAGAAAAGGGATAAGTGGAGACTATTTTGCTGAGGCTGTCTCTATGATGGGGTTCTGGTAGGGAACACCAGCAGATATATATAAAGAAAAATTATTTAAAACAATGGAAAAAATTAATTACATCAGAATCTAGATTAATGGTAAGTTCATGGATAAAAGTTGAAGAAAAAACAATATGGAAGAAATGAGATTTACTCCACCCATGTGTTAGTGTTAGTTGATCATTCAAAAATGACAGGTAGCTGGTGGAATTCAAGTCTGTCTATTTGATGCAGAAAATAATTTGGTTTCGGTGCATTACACATTACTGCAAGAGAATGAATGTGAATGAATGTGGCCCTTTTTCTCTATTTTTCTGGCACCACCTTGCTGAAGCAAGGGAGAGCAATGCTGTTTCCTGTAGGAAAGGGTGGTCGTGAATGGATGAAGGCAGGCAAGTATGAACATGTACATGTGAATATATATATATATATATATGTCTGTGTATGTGTATCTATGTATATATGTTGATATGTATATGTATTCCTATGAGTCCACGGGGAAAATGAAACACGAAAAGTTCCCAAGTGCACTTTCGTGTAATAATCACATCATCAGGGGAGACAAAAGAGAGAAATATAACAGTCAGTTGATAAACATTGAAGAGACGAAGCTAGTGACTGAGTTTGGTAAAGTGTGTGAAAGAAGAAAGTTAAGAGTAAATGTGCATAAGAGCAAGGTTATTAGGTACAGTAGGGTTGAGGGTCAATTCAATTGGGAGGTGAGTTTGAATGGAGAAAAACTGGAGGAAGTGAAGTGTTTTAGATATCTGGGAGTGGATCTGGCAGCGGATGGAACCATGGAAGCGGAAGTGGATCATAGGGTGGGGGAGGGGGCGAAAATTCTGGGAGCCTTGAAGAATGTGTGGAAGTCGAGAACATTATCTCGGAAAGCAAAAATGGGTATGTTTGAAGGAATAGTGGTTCTAACAATGTTGTATGGTTGCGAGGTGTGGACTATGGATAGAGTTGTGCGCAGGAGGATGGATGTGCTGGAAATGAGATGTTTGAGGACAATGTGTGGTGTGAGGTGGTTTGATCGAGTAAGTAACGTAAGGGTAAGAGAGATGTGTGGAAATAAAAAGAGCGTGGTTGAGAGAGCAGAAGAGGGTGTTTTGAAATGGTTTGGTCACATGGAGAGAATGAGTGAGGAAAGATTGACCAAGAGGATATATGTGTCGGAGGTGGAGGGAACGAGGAGAAGAGGGAGACCAAATTGGAGGTGGAAAGATGGAGTGAAAAAGATTTTGTGTGATCGGGGCCTGAACATGCAGGAGGGTGAAAAGAGGGCAAAGAATAGAGTGAATTGGAGCGATGTGGTATACCGGGGTTGACGTGCTGTCAGTGGATTGAATCAAGGCATGTGTATGGAGGAGGGTTGGGCCATTTCTTTCGTCTGTTTCCTTGCGCTACCTCGCAAACGCGGGAGACAGCGACAACCCACCCCCATACACATGTATATACATACGTTCTCACACGCAAATATACATACCTACACAGCTTTCCATGGTTTACCCCAGACGCTTCACATGCCCTGATTCAATCCACTGACAGCACATCAACCCCGGTATACCACATCGCTCCAATTCACTCTATTCCTTGCCCTCCTTTCACCCTCCTGCATGTTCAGGCCCCGATCACACAAAATCTTTTTCACTCCATCTTTCCACCTCCAATTTGGTCTCCCTCTTCTCCTCGTTCCTTCCACCTCCAACACATATATCCTCTTGGTCAATCTTTCCTCACTCATTCTCTCCATGTGCCCAAACCATTTCAAAACACCCTCTTCTGCTCTCTCAACCACGCTCTTTTTATTTCCACACATCTCTCTTACCCTTACGTTACTTACTCGATCAAACCACCTCACACCACACATTGTCCTCAAACATCTCATTTCCAGCACATCCATCCTCCTGCGCACAACTCTATCCATAGCCCACGCCTCGCAACCATACAACATTGTTGGAACCACTATTCCTTCAAACATACCCATTTTTGCTTTCCGAGATAATGTTCTCGACTTCCACACATTCTTCAAGGCTCCCAGAATTTTCGCCCCCTCCCCCACCCTATGATCCACTTCCGCTTCCATGGTTCCATCCGCTGCCAGATCCACTCCCAGATATCTAAAACACTTCACTTCCTCCAGTTTTTCTCCATTCAAACTCACCTCCCAATTGACTTGACCCTCAACCCTACTGTACCTAATAACCTTGCTCTTATTCACATTTACTCTTAACTTTCTTCTTTCACACACTTTACCAAACTCAGTCACCAGCTTCTGCAGTTTCTCACATGAATCAGCCACCAGCGCTGTATCATCAGCGAACAACAACTGACTCACTTCCCAAGCTCTCTCATCCCCAACAGACTTCATACTTGCCCCTCTTTCCAAAACTCTTGCATTCACCTCCCTAACAACCCCATCCATAAACAAATTAAACAACTATGGAGACATCACACACCCCTGCCGCATACCTACATTCACTGAGAACCAATCACTTTCCTCTCTTCCTACACGTACACATGCCTTACATCCTCGATAAAAACTTTTTACTGCTTCTAATAACTTGCCTCCCACACCATATATGTTTCTAAAATGGGAAACAGAAGAGTAATATATACATATATATATATGTATATGAGTGGACGGGCCATTCTTCGTCTGTTTCCAGGCACCACCTTGCTGATGCGGGAAACAGCAATCAAGTATAAGAATATATAAATAAACAATAATAAAGTCCCAGTAGTACATGGAGAAAAGAATTCTGCTGGGGTTCACAGATCCAGTTTTTAGTGAATAATATCATCACTTAACATTACTTAATAGTGCTTGTTTGCTCTTAACGTTATCATGCTAAATTAATGGGAAAAAATTTGTATGCATCTTTTAACACTTAGTATGCACTAAGTGGGGGATGAGAGGTCCTGGGAAGTGAGCTGTTGCTTGCTAATGATACAGAAGTGGTGGCAGATCTGAGTGAGAAACTGTGAATTAAAGCAAAGATATTGGGTTCAGCAGGGGTGAGCGATAGGCTAGTTGGAATGTGAGTTTGAATGGAAAAAATTGGAAGAGATGAAGTGCTTTAGATATCTGGGTATGGATATGTCAACAAATGGAACCATGGAAGCGAAAATGAGTCATAGGGAGGGGGACATGGTGAAGATTCTGTGAGCACTAACGAATGTGTGGAAAGAGGGAACGTTATCTGGGAAGGCAAAAATGGGTATGTTTGAAGGAATAGTGTCCCAGCAATACTATATGGATGCCAGGCATGGGAAGGAAGGTGGATGTGCTGGAAATGAAATGTTTTGATTGAGTAAGTAATGAAAAAGTAAGACAAATGTATGGTAATAAAAAGAGTGGTTGAGAAAGCAGAAGAGGGTGTGCTGAAATGGTCTGAACATACAAAGATAATGAATGAGGAAAGGTTGACAAAGAGGATATATGTGTAGGAGGGAAAAAAGAGAATGGGGAGACCAAAGTGGATACGGAAGAATGGAGTGAAGAAGATTTTGAGTAATTGTAGCCTGAACATGCATGAGGATGAGAGGCATGCAAGGCGCAGAATGAATTGGATTGATGTGGTATACTAGAGTTGACTTGTTGCCAGTGGACTGAACCAGGGATTGTGAAGCATCCAGGGTAAACCATGGAAAGGTCTGTAAGGCCTTCCTATGGTTTGGGAGCTATAGTTTCAAAGCACTGCACGACAGCTAGAGAATGGACAAGAGCAAATGTAGCCTTTCTTCATCTGTTCCTTATGCCACCTCAATGATGCAGGAAAAAGCAATCATGTATAAAAATACTTGTATCTTTTTATCATAAATATTCAACATTTCCTGTGCTAGTGTCAAGAACAGATGGCTGAGCCTTAGAAGGGGGAATCCTCACTTGGCTCCCTTCTCTGTTCCTTGTTTTGGAAAGTAAAACAAGAGTGGAGGATTTCCAGCCTCCCACCCCCAACTGTTTTAGTTGCATTCTATGACATGCAGGGAATACATGGGCAGTATACTTTCTCCCCTATTAATGTGTTTGATGACAGAGTGGCAGACAAAATAGGCTTTGTGTTAAATGATTTTTTTCAACTGTAGGTTACATGTACATTATTAAATGTATTTCCAACTTACGATACTTTCAACTTACAATGTGTTTCTCAGAACGTAATCCCATATATTTATATCATTATTCATTATACTTAATCGCCGTCTCCTGCGTTAGCAAGGTAGCACAAGGAAAAGAGAAGGAATGACCCAACCCACCCACATACACGTGTATATACATAAACGCCCACACATGCACATATACATATTTATACATTTCAAAGTATACATACATATACATGCACAGACATATACATACATGCACATTCACACTTGCTGCCTTCATCCATTCCCATCGCTACCCTGCCACACATGAAACAGCAACCCCCACCACTCCAGCGAGGTAATGCCAGAAAAAGAAAAAAAAAGGCCACATTCGTTCACACTCAGTCTCTAGCTGTCATGTGTAATGCACTGAATCCACAGCTCTCTTTCCATATCCAGGCCCTACAGACCTTTCCATGTGTATATATCATGTGTATATATGTGGGTGAGTGGATGGGTCTTTCTTCCTCTGTTTCCTGTTGCTACCTCACTAATTCGAGAAACAGCGATCAAGTATAACAAATAGGGTGGGGAAGGGGGCAAAGGTTCTGGGAGTGATGATGACTGTGTGGAAAGAAAGGACATTATCTCAGAGTGTGAAAATGGGTATGTTTGAAGGGACAGTAGTTCCACCAATATTATATGGTTGCAAGGCATGGGCTATAGATAGGGTTGTATGGAGGATGGTGGATGTGTTGCACATGAAATGTCTGAGGAGAGTATGTGGTGTGAGGTGGTTTGACTGAGCAAGTAATAAAAGGGTAAGGGGGATGCATGGAAATAAAAAGTGTGGTTGAGACAGCAGAAGAGGGTATGGTGAAATGGTTTGGACATATGAGAGAATGAGTGAGGAAAGGTTGATAAAGAGGATAAATATGTGAAAGGTGGAGGGAACAAGGAGAAGCAGAAGACCAAATTGGAGGTGGAAGGATGGAGTAAAATAGATTTTGAGCGATCAGGGCCTGAACATGCAGGAGGGTGAAAGGGGTACAGGGAATAGAGTGAATTGGAACAATGTGGTATACTGGGGTCAATGTACTGTCAATGGACTGAACCAGGGTATGTGAAATGTCTCAGGGTAAACCATGGAAAGGTCTGCAGGGCCTGGATGTGGATAAGGGAGTTGTGGTTTCAGTGCATTACAAATGACAGCTAGAGACAGTATGTATATGTTTATATGTTGATATGTATATGTATATGTATGGGCATGTATGTATATGAGTGGATGAGTCTTTCTTTGTCTGCTTCCTGGTGCTACCTCCCTGACGTGGTAGACAGCGATCAATACAAATAATAATAATAAATTTATCGTGTTCATGAGAAGGGCTTCAGCTGCCTGTGCTATCTCAGCTAACATGAAGAAAAAAGAATCAGTAATGTTTAGCAATAAGTGAAGATGGCCTGTGCTTCCTCACTGGAAATACTGAAGGTTGGGAGACCCCTTAACTTAATCATCCTCAAAATATCCAACATAATGTCTCTCACACTCATGGAACAAACAGCATAGAAGAGAAAAATGAGTCACCATTACCCTTTACCATAAGCATCACAGTCTAGCACAACTCTTTTCTTCAAAGATAGTAAATACTCACAGCCAGATTGTTTACACTTGTTGCTCCTCGCAACGATGACTGTTGAGGAAGTGTACCAAAAGGACTCATTACTGTGGATACAGCTCTTTTCAGCTTACTAGGTGATTTGTTGAAACTGAAGGCCCGACTGACTTTCCTACCTGTCCGACTAGCAAATCTGAAATGTGGATTGTGCAATAGCAGTAAATTTTTCTTAGAAAATACAAGCAATATTGTATATTTCTTAATAATATCCAATACCAGTTAGATCAATACAGGCAAATTAATTCTTAAAGGAAAATTTTTCCATCTTGTTAGTTATCTTCATGTACTCTACTTCTCACCTCACCTCACTCTCATCCTTCTTTTTCATCTTTTGTACCTTACTCTTAATTCCTGCAGCTTTATCTTGAACTCTTGTACATACAATTATGAAAATATTTAGGATAGAAGTGGAAAGAGAAGAAATGTAGGTGACAGTATGGAAAGTGGTAACTACAAAATAAGAAAAAAGATGAAGTGAATATTCTAAAAGACTGTTGAATGTGTTCAATGACAGTGGCAGATGTAGAGTTTGGGACAAAGTGTTACATACAGTGAGAAAGTCAAGACATACAGAGGATGCAGTGAAAGTTTTGAGTAATATGAAGTAAGTCAAAGCACCAGAAGTGCTCTGAATGAATATATGGGGTTAGACAAATGGATTTCTCAAGAGGATGACATTGCTGTTTACTAGGGAATCAGGATTATCTGATGTTTGTATGGTCAAAGAGTAGGTGTCTGTGAATTAAAGGAATGCATTTACAGCACACTTACATAAAATTAAGGAGACAAAAGTGAATGTTTGAATTAATGAGGCATAAGTCTATTCAGTGCATTTAGGAGGGTGTGTAGAAAAGTGGTGAATGAGGTGGTGGTGGAAATCAGAGAACACTTTACTGAGGAAGAACAAATTGGCTTTAAGTGAGGTAGTGTGTGGACCACGTGTGCGCTTTGAAGAATGGGGAGGAATACTTGAAGAAAGCAAATGGATTGTATGTGGCATTCATAGACCCACAGTAATATTAAGACGGTCAAAAAAGGGAGGCTACGTGAAAGATACTCCAAATATATGGGGTAAATGGAAAATTTCTAAATGAAGAAGAACTTTCATTGAGAGAGAGCAAGGCATGCATTAAGGACAGGTGGTGCCACCCTGGTTGCTTAGCACTTTTAGTGCTATTTGCATCAATGTCCCAAGTAGCAAGATGCTACTGGTGTCAAGCTATAAGCATAATTTTCCGCCACAACATGAATTCAGTATGCTCTGTAGACTCCACTGGCTAGCCAAGGATGGCAACCTAAACAAACATGAGTCACTGAAGCTACCTAAAAGCCATTGAAACCCACCAGTGACAACACTGGATGGTCAAATGTCTTCACTTGGGCCCTGCTGCCCCTACTTATGACTGGCCACTCCAGTAAATCTATAGGTTTTTCCTATACTGGGAGAAGTTAGGTCTTAATCTATAAGAAAAACAATGTTAACTTCTATTTTCTTGTACATCTATTCACAACAATAAAGATACTGTCACTTTTTACACACTAAGAGTATGCCAAAGAAATCAAATACACCGAAAGGGTTACTAGAAAGAGGCATTGGGGGTGTATCAATTCCATTCAATTATATAAACCCAGAACCCCTTTTACAGGTTTCTGCAGCTTAAAGCTTGATACATAATGAAACTGAACCCAACCAAATGTGAGGTAATGAGGATAGGAAAGTGTGAAAGAAGACCTCAATATGATTATATTCTACCTGGAAATTGGACGATACAGGAATGAAAATAGATATACTGGTTAGCAATAACGAGGCAAAGAATGAAAAGTTTAGACAAGAAAAAAAAACTGGATAGATACACAATAATAACTGAACAGTACAAATCAGCAATGAGAAACTAGATTATGAACTCTTTATCCAACATAATGCAATCAGAGATAATGAGATATCAGATAAAAAATAAAGAAAGCAACTGATTAGCTCTGAGAAAAGTTAGCTGTTGGTCTGGATGTAATTCCATCCATCTTCCTAAAGAAGACATAAGCAGCAGTATTAAAATCAATTACGTTACTTTACTTTTGAGGCAAAATCTGGACGAATGCAAAGCAGAAGACATCTACAAAATGGCATATGTAATACCTATAGTAAAAAATACATACTAAAACATCTGATCAAGAAAAAATACAGAAATGAAGGGCAACATGGATTTGTACATGTATAAAGGATGCAGAAATAACAAATAGGAGCATTAGGTAAGACCATTAGGTAGTAATAGTTGTTCAGAACATTAGGTAGGAGCCTCTGGAAACACTGCACTAAAACTGCCCTCTGCTAGCGGCCTGTTAAGGGTGAGGCACTAAAGGCTAAGAAGTGGCACTGGACTTCACCAGTTATTTTCAATAACTGGTGAAGTCCAGTGCCACTTCTTAGCCTTTGGCCAAGGTTAGCTCTTTGAGGGAGTTCCTGAAGGGAACAAGTGTCAGAGATAGATAGAAAAGTCAATTGGGAGGTATGTTTGAATGAAGAAAAGCTGGAGGAAGTGAAGTGTTTTAGATATCTGGGAGTGGATTTGGCAGCGGATGGAACCATGGAAGCGGAAGTGAATCATAGGGTGGGGGAGGGGGTGAAAGTTCTGGGAGCGTTGAAGAATGTGTGGAAGTCGAGAACATTATCTTGGAAAGCAAAAATGGGTATGTTAGAAGGAATAGTGGTTCCAACAATGTTATATGGTTGCGAGGCATGGGCTATGGATAGAGTTGTGCACAGGAGGGTGGATGTGCAGGAAATGAGATGTCTGAGGACAATATGTGGTGTGAGGTGGTTTGATCGAGTAAGTAATAATAGGGTAAGAGTGATGTGTGGTACTAAAAAAAGTGTGGTTGAGAGAGCAGAAGAGGGTGTTTTGAAATGGTTTGGTCACATGGAGGGAATGAGTGTGGAAAGATTGACAAAGAGGATATATGTGTCAGAGGTGGAGGGAATGAGGAGAAGTGGGAGACCAAATTGGAGGTGGAAAGATGGAGTGAAAAAGATTTTCAGTGATTGGGGCCTGAACATGCAGGAGGTGAAAGGCATGCAAAGAATAGAGTGAACTGGAACGATGTGGTATACCAGGGTCGATGTGCTGTTAATGGATTGAACCAGGGCATGTGAAGCGTCTGGAGTAAACCATGGAAAGTTCTGTGGGGCCTGGATGTGCAAAGGGAGCTGTGGTTTCTGTGCATTATTACATGACAGCTAGAGACTGAGTGTGAACGAATGTGGCCTTAGTTGTCTTTTCCTAGCACTACCTCGCGCACATTTGGAAGGGGGGGGGTTGTTATTTCATGTGTGGCGGGGTGGCGATGGGAATGAATAAAGGCAGACAGTATGAATCATGTACATGTGTATATATGTATATGTCTGTGTGTGTATATATATATGTATACCTTGAGATGTATAGGTATGTATATTTGCGTGTGTGGACGTGTTTGTATATACATGTGTATGTGGGTGGGTTGGGCCATTTCTTTCGTCTGTTTCCTTGCGCTACCTCGCCAACGCGGAAGACAGTGACAAAGCAAAATAAATAAAAGATAGAAAAGCATGCAAACCCAACTGTAAGCTGGTAGTCCACCATGACCTCTCTGCTGGTTTGACACCTGGCTTTGGTCAGCTAAATCTCTCTTCCTTGTCTTGTACCATAGGAACCAGAATACCACCTCCTCTCCTTCTATCCTCCCATCCCTCCTCTTTGTCATGGTTCCCTGCTCCTTACTATCCTTCTTGCCTATCCCTACCATAGCAGCATAAATGATGGAGCCACAAGCCATGCCTTTAGTTTACACGAAAAGTCAGCTGGAAGAGAACTGCTGTAGTGCTCTTGGCTCATAAGGGGTAATCTCAGTGATTATGTGTTGCAAGTCAGCTTATCCAAATGTAAGTCTTATCATTCATATGTTAGACTTATCAGTGTGTCAGCTCTTAAACCTGTACTTGGTGTCAGTTATTGAGCGCTGTAGTTAATGACAAGTGATGGATATTTGAGTACATGTACCTCATTTATGTAAGACTAATCTCTATCTAATATAGTACTTCAGTTTTACTGAGAATTTCCACGCATCTTCTTCATTAATATCTATATCTTGATTATTATCCCCATGGTTTATAACAAGAGGAAGAGAATGACACAATTCTCACTTCTCTAAGGTATTAAAAAAAAAAAAAAAAAAAAAAAAAAAAAAAAAAAATCTTACAAGTGAAAGTAACAAAGTAACAAGGCAATACTAATGGTAATCTTGGATGATTAGTCACTGAGATTTGATTCACATAAAATTCAAAGTAGCTGGATCAAAGGGTTTTTGACCAACATACAATTTAAAGTATTATCAAATGAACCCATGTCTGATGAGGGTATTCTATCAGGAGCAACACATGGAAAAGCCTTAATTTTCTTTAATGATATCACACATCTACAGAGGAGTATAAGAATACTCTAGGACTTTGATGATGACACTAGAATGTACAAAGATAATGACCACAGATATGCAAAAAGACTTATATACAATCTGCAAAAAGGCAAAAACGAACCTGAGAGAGTTTAATGAATACAAATTTGAGCATGTGTCATGGAATAATACACTACCATTGAGAATACAGAGGTGCAAAAGAAAAACTGATAGGATGTGACACAAATGTTAAAGATCTAGGATTCATCATGCTCAAGAAATTAGAATTCGGAGAGCATATTGAGAAGATGGTGCTACTGCATCAAGTAACATATGAGTAGTAATGATGATTAAAATTTCAATCAAAAGAGAAAACTCTCCATGGAACTGTTTAATATATACAAATGAAAAAAAAAAAACTGAATACTGTTATGTTGCAAGGTAATCAACCAAACTTGTTAAGAGAGAATTAAAAGCAATTAATCTATCATTCTCTCTATCCACCTAATTCTACCTATATTTTGCAAGCTACCTTATCACTATTGCTTTTATTTTCTACCTACATGGACTTAACTTTGACATCCATAAATAAGAAATGGGAGAAGTACTCCTTAATCTATCATTCTCTCTATATCCACCTAATTCTGCCTAAATTTTGCAAGGTACCTTATCTCTATTGCTTTTATTTTTTTTACCAATATGGACTTAAGTTTGACATCCATAAATAAGAAATGGGAGAAGTACTCCTTCATGTAAGCTCTATGCATACACCATCCTCAAATTTCTTCTACTCACTGGATATTTCAGTTTATCCCCAATTTTCCTCCCTTTATTGACTCTACTCACAGCCTCAGCTTTCTTACTACCATCCTTATTGAACCTTGTACCAAGATATTGGAGGTGGAAAGATGGAGTGAAGAAGATTTTGAGTGATCGGGGCCTGAACATGCAGGAGGGTGAGAGGCGGGCAAGGAATAGAGTGAATTGGATCGATGTGGTATACCGGGGTTGACGTGCTGTCAGTGGATTGAATCAGGGCATGTGAAGCATCTGGGGTAAACCATGGAAAGCTGTGTGGGGCCTGGATGTGGAAAGGGAGCAATGGTTTTGGGCATTATTGCATGACAGCTAGAGACTGAGTGTGAATGAATGAGGCCTTTGTTGTCTTTTCCTAGCGCTACCCCGCACACATGAGGGGGGGAGGGGGATGGTATTCCATGTGTGGCGCGGTGGCGATGGGAAAAAGGCAGACAGTGTGAATTGTGTGCATGGGTATATATGTATGTGTCTGTGTGTGTATATATATGTGTACATTGAGATGTATAGGTATGTATATTTGCGTGTGTGGACGTGTGTGTATATACATGTGTATGGGGGTGGGTTGGGCCATTTCTTTCGTCTGTTTCCTTGCGCTACCTCGCAAACGTGGGAGACAGCGACAAAGCAAAATATAAAAAAAAATATACCAAGATATTCATAGTTACCTACAACTTTCAGTTCTGCACTATACAAACTGTTGTATAGAATGTCTTACTTTTATTTGCACTCATTTTCAGTATCATCCCCCAAAATACTGTATGTCATCAAGGCAGCCTACTAATTTATCTACATCTTACTCTGATTTTGCTAATAATAGAGCATCATATGCATAAAGCAGTTACAGCAATAACCATTCATTTCTCCAAAGCAAGCTACTACTACAAAAAAATTACCCCACCTTACTCCCTTCTTTAATCCCCATCCATAAATATCAAAACCACAATAATATAACAGATGAAATCCCATCCTAAACCCTTTGACTACTACATTGATGGTACTTACATTTCTGTAATTCTTTACAATTACTTCAACTTTCAATGTATACGTACAGATTTCTCTTTCCAAAATAATACTGAACTCAATTCCAAATACCTGAGAGCTTTACTAAGTGCGTTGGTAAGGCTAACATCACTAGTCTCAATGTCCAGGTGGTGTGGGTCCATGGAGACAAGGAAATTTTCCTGAAATGAATTAAGAATATGAAAAGTTAAAATAACTTATTCAAGAGTACACCAAATTTAGGAAAAGTTTAAATTTCATGACACTGCATGCCTTTGTTTGCATATTCAAAAATATGATCTTAATAGTGTGCAAGACTATAAAAGCTTAGCTTTAAACTGTTTGAGAAAAGATGAAAAATGCATCAAGGTACATTACACCGAACTTTAATTATTTTATTCTGCACTTTCCCTTACTCTCTTATCATTAATCCTGTTCCCATTTACATTGGGTAGATGAAGCCATGCACCTTTTCTGGGTACCAGGTATAAAATATGGCAAAACTGATGCACCCATCTCCAATTTTTCATATAACTTTACACGGGACCATGAGAAACTCCACTGATGGTATATCACATGGTTGGAGAAGTCTAACTAAGTATATGTAAAGCAATGAGAATGGGTCATTGTGAAAGAAAGTCTCATTATGATCATCTATAAGGAAATAAGTAGCAGGAATCTTTGTGTGAGGAAGACTTGAGAGTCAACACTGTCCCTAACCTATCACCAGAGTCCCATCTCACAATAAATAAGGATACTACCTGTCTCCCATGGTACCTGATGGTACCATGTTTAAAAGCAGAGTTACAATGAAGGACCAGAAGCTTTAAATTTGCCTACAATGGAAGAGAGAAAAGTTAGGGGTGATCCGATCAAAACCTTTAAGTTTCTAAAACAGACTGATGATACTGACAGTGAACAGTTCTTTGGGAGAAGTAGGGACAGATCAATAAAAGGGCACAACATGAAACTTGTTAAAAAAGATGAGAAGAAATTCCTTTATAGTATAAGGCTAAGAAGTGATTGAATGGACTAAAAGGAATGAAGACACTGTTAATGCAGAAAGCATACAGAACTTTAAGTTGCCTAACTCCAAAACCATATAGAGAGAAAGAAGAAAGTGTACGAAATTGTGCTGTGGATATGGGGGGATAAAGACTGGAGGAAGTGAGGGAATTTAAGTATCTGTGAGCTGTCTTGGGTAAGCATGATGATATGGAAGGAGAGATAAGGAAGAGAGCAGTACAGGGTCCCTTAATAGAATTATGAAAGGTAGAGGTGTAAGTACAGAAAATAACAGAGGATTAAAGGACAGCATAGTCCTCCCAACCCTGACCTATGCAACTGAAACATGGGCATGGAATGAGGTACAGGGGTCAAGAATCCAAGCTGTGGAAATGAGCTATTTGAGAAAAGCATGTGGTGTGACTGGTTGGAATGAAGAAATAAAAGGGTGTACAAGAGATGTGGTATGGCAAGAAATGCAATGGGAATGAATTGTAGAGTGGTAGAATGGGTGAAACAAAATATTTTGAGGTGGTTTGGGCAAGTGGAAAGAATGCAAGACTGGGTGTTTACAAGGAGTGTATGATAATACAATCAAAGGGGTTGGTGTGAGTGGAAAACCACCTGTGACATAAGCAAACGGGATGGAGGAATATGAGGGAGAGAAACAGAGGAAGAATGCATGGAATGGTGTATGCGAAAGGAGACATGTATGGACAGGTATAAGTGGAGACTTTTTCAATGGCCACCCCTTGATGGGAGTTCCAAGAGGGAATGAGCATCAGAGAAACAGATAGCTAGATAACTGAGAATGTTCAAAAGGGTCCTATGAGTGTAAAACTCCCTTCTCATAAAGTACAAACAAGTAATATAGTACAAAATAGGTAATTACATCCACCCGTTTTGTACTTCTGCATTTTGGGTCCATAACTTGCATCCGAACAGCACCATCAGGACTACTATACCATCAAACACACTCAATTTCATCTTCACAGACAGTGACTTCTCTTTCCACATACTATGCAATGCACTCGGGATCTTTGCTCCCTCACCCACCCCATGGTTCACTTTGACTTCTATTGTTCCAACCTGTGCGATGTCCATTCCTATGTATCTATAACACCCCACTTTTACCAGGCCCTCTCCATTCAAACTCATACTCAAACCAAACTGTCTCACTCCCCTCTTAAACCTCACTATCTTATCTATATTTACATGAACTCTCAACTTCCTCCTTTCACTCATTCTCTCCCAAACTCATACAACAGTTTCTGCAATTTCTCATTCGAGCTTGCCACCAGAGCCGAGTCATCTGTAAACAGCAAATGACTAACTCCCAATCCCTTCAACCCCCAACTGACAGCATATATGCCCCTACCTCAAAGACCCTCACTTTCATCTCCTTCATCTTTCCATCCGCAGAGATTAAACAACAGTGGAAGCATAACCTAACCTTGAGGAAGACCTACAGTCACCTAGAACCACTTTCCTCTCTTCCTACTTGCACACTCATGATAAAAACTTAACTGCTTCAAGTACCCTTCTTTCCACACCATATATTCAAAACATCTTTCTTAAAGCACCTCTATTAACATTATCATGAACTTTCTCTGGATCCCTGGCACATACAAATCCAATGCTTTCTCTAAGTATTTCTAAAACAATGTCTTCAAACAAAAATCTTGGTCAACCATCCTCTACTACTCCGGAAGCCAGTGTTCCAACCTAATCTGACAATCTGCATTTGCCAAAACTATTTCAAATACCTATTCCATACAACTTATCAAGTGTGCTCAACAGACATTCGCTTTTGTCTTTTTTGTGGCTGTGGCACTATACATGGATTCCACCTATCCTCAGTCACCTTGCCTTGAGCCATGCATATACTGAGTCCTAATAAGCCAATCAACAACATAACTACCCTTCTTGAAAAACATCCACTTTGCCACAATTCAGCCTCTGCAAGGCTGTCACTACCTCTTCTCTTTTCACCAACCATGATTCTCTCACTCTGCATACCTCCATGTCCCAAGCACCCAACATTTGCCATCTAACACATTCAACAGTCCTTCTTAATACTCTCTCCATCTCCCCTTTACCTCTTCTCCATCTGTTACCACTTCCCCATCAGCTTCCCTCACTTACGTCCCTATCTATTCTTTTATTCTCCTTACACTATTCACCCCTTAATACATTTTCTTATTCTCCTTGATTTTGTCAGTACTCTCACCTCATCTCTTATCTAAGCTCTTTTTCAGCCTGTGCACCTTCCTCATCTTCCTGCTGCTTCCTCTTGTATGTCTCTCAATCACTCAAACTCCTTTCTTGCAGGTAATATCCACAAACCTATCTTTTCTCTTTCACAAACAACTTAACTTTCTTGTCCCCCTGCTCACAACACTTTCTCAACTGACTACACCTCACCTTCAACAAGCCATGTATTTTGAGCACAGCTTCCTTAAATGCCTCCCATTCTTTGCCTAATGCCCTAGTTTCATTTACTTTTACCTTTTGCCTTTCTTTATCCAAGCTTTCCAGATACTGACTCTTTTCCCAACTCACTTTCACCACCATCTTTTTGTCCACCATCACCATCACTTCCTCGTTTCCTAGAGACAGTACAAACTTATACCCTTACCTCCACCAAGGAGTGATCATGTATCACAATAGCTGCCCTTCTTAGCACATTTACATCTAAGCATCTCTCCTTTGCACATCCTCAGTGTGTCTAAGTGAAACATGAACTTTTTCACTTAAATAGGGCCTTCTTAAATTCTCACTCTGCACACACAACCAGGGAGATATGTTACCAGTACTACCTGCCTGGGTATTGGGAGGGATATTGAAATCTGCTTAGTGAGCCAGCACTTTAGTTGCACTCCTCTGACCTAGGTAACTGTCTTCTCTTTCTGCCTCACTAACATGTGGATTACTGGCATTCTCCACAAACATACAACCTCTCCTTGTCATATGTAACACCTGACAACACTTAACTCACACAGCTCATTCTTCATAACTCTAGATTTTCCAGTGGTGAGCACTATGAGCTAGCCCTGCCTTTCGGCACAGTGGTAGGAGCAATAGATAGAAGTAGTAGGCAGGAACATTTAGGTGGAAGCATCAGGTAGAAAAATTAGGTAGAAGTAGACAGTAGGTGCATTAGATATAAGTAGTCATAGGGAACATTAGGTAGGAGCCTCTGCAAACACTCCACTAGACTTGCCCTCTGCCAGTGGCCTGTTAAGGGTGAGGCACTAAAGGCAAGGCAGCACTATAGTTCTTTAGTTACGGAGACTGTTACCACGACCACCCCTTAAAGGGAGTTCCAGCTGGAAAGGGCATCAGAGATACCGATTGACAGATAGCTAGAAACCAACATCTCCATTTGCAACACAAAACTCTGCTATTGCATTTGATCCTACAGCATTCCTCTGGTATACTCACTGAATATTTTTTTGACCATAAACAATTTTCTCAGTGCATCTAAAATTTCTAATTCTAACAGATGGTCTGACATTGAAAGGTCCATTCAATAGTGTGCACTAACTGTAGATGACAGTGGCAACCAACTAGACACAAGCCATTTAGCAATAGATAATAGTAGTGTAGTTTTGTTGGTACATGTGGGTTCATCAATTTCTATTTTGGCAAGTCCCATAATGCTGCATATTTGAACTGTTATCTAACTCATCACTGGTCTCACACAGGTGTCAGTGAAAAAAAAAATCCTAAGATGAAAGACAAGGCAAATCCTTTTATTACTGTACTTATATGGATCAGTGAAGCCAAAACTCTAATTCTTATTCACACTAGTTATCGTCAAAATTATAATATGACAAGGGGTCATAGGGATAAATTAATATCTTATAGTCTTCCAAATTATGCAAATGGTTGGCACATGCTGGTTCATCCACTTTCTGCTAAATACCATTTTCTGGTAGACCTGAAGAACCACCTAACTCCTCTTTGGTCTCACAATGGAGTCAGTACAAGAAAGATGCAAATGTGACACGGAGGACAAATCCTTTCATTGCAGCACTAAATTTTCAAGGGTATCTGATTCCAAAAATATATTTCTTACTCAAATTGCACTTCTTTCTTATGAAATCATAATGTAACAAAGGGACACATGCATTCTTCTTTATTACAGTCATTATGTAACAAAGGGAAACACGCTACTTATATATCCAATAATCTTCCATACTAGGAACATATCTACTCACATTCATAAGATGGTATATTAATAATCTACTCTGAATGTTCCTGCCTGACCAATTCCTACAGTTCTAAGGTTCAGGTCAAATGGCAAAACTTAAAATCTATGCTGAAGAATTTAACCAGCTGGTTTTCTTATCATGTACATGAAGTTGTTTACTACCTATCATAACTAAGAAAACTGAGAGTAAAGCAGAAACAAAGACTATCAAAGAAAGGGTAAAACAGAGTAGGAGTGAGGCAAGAGAAAGGCAAGAAGGGAAAAAGAAATAACAATCCCTTAAAAACAATGTTGGTTCGGAATGTGAAGCACCTTACCACATGGTTTAATTATCAAAGCAACAAAACAACCATCAAAGGAGAATGGAGAAAAGCTGCTCTTCTACTTGAATTTGAACTGGGTATCAAGGCCTACACTTATTCACAGTGATTATACTAAAACATAAAGGAATCATCCTGTGATAATGCCAGCTACCCCAACATTCATTCACGGCAAACTAAAAGTAAAATATAATGGTAGCATTTCTACTCATCTGGACACATAATTCATACTACATACCAAAGGAGTAAAGAATACCACATACCTAAAAAATAAAGTATCACATGCAAAATATATTCTGAAACCTATACATCGAGTACTGGAATTCATTTAGATTCCAGTGAAAAGATAAAAAAGTTTCAATCTAATATGGATGAATTCAGGATGACTTGACCTACAAAATATTCACAATATCAACACACTTACCTCATCATTTCTACAAACAATGTTCAAAACAGTTCGACATAAGTTCTTAAGAAAGCTTGACTTGTTGATATCATCTGGTAGCAGGGTAAATGTTAGGAGACGCTCCTGGTTACTACGTACAATCAGGGCAAAAACATTATGGCAGTCTGTTGGAAAACCATAGCAAACTGGGTCAACAAAAATTCACACATGGGCTAAAGCTGAATTACTCAAATACACCAATTCTTTGTTTTTTTCACAATTCACGAAAATGAGAACAACAACATTTCTTTCTATTAAAGACCTAATTGTTCTTCCCACAAGACAGTATAAAAAAGTTCTTTTTTACAAAGTATGGGAAGTAAAGGCAAGTGTCCTGGAAAGAAAGGCAGGTCAAGAGGTAGGATCCCCAACCTTTATCAACTAGCTGGCCTCTTTACTAGCTAGTAATCAGTGACTGACCACAATTTTCAAAAGAGGTAATTATGCATAATATGTCAAAAAATACTTTAAAAGATTTAAACACAATAAAGGTAAACATAAATGCAGAACTAAATTGTACATTAAAGTATACATAAAAATTGAACTTGTACAATATGAGGGTGTTCAAAAAATCAAATATAACCCTGTCTTTTTTCAGTATCAAATGTGGCATATCAAAAAAGGACAACTAAAAAGCAGACATATTATTATAATACCATAGTAAAATTCCATCAAAATACCTCGCCCTTCTCCAGAGTCTTTACCTCTTTTGCTTATCTCTGTTTCTTGTTTATCCAAACTTGGTCACCTTCTCAAGCCTGTGAGCTGCATATTACATATTTTTGTAAGCTGTTCTTCTTGCTGACCTCACGTAACCAAATTAAAGAGGGTTGTAGCCCTCTGTTCTAGTATGTCAGCGAGGTAGCACCAGGAAACAAATGAAGAAAGACCCATCTACTCATATAGACACACACACATATTTTTCTATCATTATTATACTTAGTCGCTGTCTCCCGTGTCAGCAAGGTAGCGCAAGGAAACAGATGAAAGAATGGCCCAACCCACCTACATACACACGTATATACATAAACGCCCACACATGCACATATACATACCTACACATTTCAACATATACATACATATACATACATACACAAGTACATATTCATACTTGCTGCCTTCATCCATTCCTGTAGCTACCCCGCCACACATGAAATGACACCCCTCTCCCCCCGCACGTGCAACGTAGCACTAGGAAAAGACAACATAGACGACATTCGTTCACACTCAGTCTCTAGCTGTCATGTGTAATGCACTGAAACCACAGCTCCCTTTCCAACTCCAGGCCCCATAAAACTTTCCATGGTTTACTCAAGACGCTTCACATGCCCTGGTTCAATCCACTGACAGCAAGTCGACCCCAGTATATCACATCATTCCAATTCACTGTTACTTGTACGCCTTTCACCCTCCTGTATGTTCAGGCCCCGATCGCTCAATATCTTTTTCACTCCATCCTTCCACCTCCAATTTAGTCTCCCACTTCTCCTCATTCCTCTACCTGATACATATATCCTCTTTATCAATCTTTCCTCTCTCATTCTCTCCATGTGACCAAACCATTTCAATACACCCTCTTCTGCTCTCTCAACCACACTCATTACATTACCATACATCTCTCTTACCCTTTCATATATACACCCTAGCCTGAGCAAGGTACCCATTTTATTGACCAACCTCTAGGGGTGGATGAACAGCTGGGTCGACTGGACTGACTGCCATAACCAAGATTCGAACCTATGTGCTTGACCCTAGGCAGCCCATGAATGTGTGAGTCAGGAATGCCAACTGCTACACCTACTAAACCCAGCATATTGTGGACCTGACTCTTATTTAGACCACTGCATTTATGCACATTCACTTTTCAAACTATAGATTAAACAACCAAGATAACACCAAACATCCTAGATGCAAATCCTGCTTCAACAGAAGTCACTAACCCTCCTCTCTTCTTATTCACAAACATGCCTTTCTCTACTGAAGATTCTTCACCACATTTAGTAATCTTCAATTCACTCTATATATTTGAAGCACCTTCCAAACTGCTCCTCTGTCATCCCTGTTACACTTTATGAAGAAAAATATATACCACATACAATTACAGTAACTCCCTTTCTCCAAGTTTTTCTAAAAAAGAAAAAAAAAATAAAGGCAAACACTGGGCCCACAACCTGTATTTATCACCAATCACATACTAGGTGAATGCAACCACCTTCAAGCTCACACCTCTCATATACATCTTACCAGGTATACTCATAATCTTATACTTCTGTAGTATAAGAGAGAGAGAGAGAGAGAGAGAGAGAGAGAGAGAGAGAGAGAGAGAGAGAGAGAGAGAGAGAGAGAGAGAGAGAGAGAGAGAGGAGAGAGAGAGGAGAGAGAGAGAGAGAGAGAGAGAGAGAGAGAGAGAGAGAGAGAGAGAGAGAGAGAGAGAGAGAGAGAGATGCACTTTCATTTACTTCTGCTATACTTCATCCAATGCAAAGCTTTTGATATCTTTTTTCTTTACACCATGTCATTTGCCTTGACTCTCACACTCTGCATGTCAGGTCAGCCCAAACATATCAAATCCATCACCCCTGCTGTATAACATATTAAGCAGTCCCTCAAAATACTGAAGAAAAGTACTTTTAACACATAAGCAAATAAAGACTTTAGCCTTAACTTGACCAGGGAATAATTCCATCCACTATGCAGGTGTTTTAAAAACTAATGTTTCTCATAAACTAACCTTCAGTTTCTCGAATATCAACAATTCTCTTGATATGAGCTAAGTTCATCATCTCAAGGTGTTTGTATGTCTTGATAGATTTAAGAGAATGCAGGTTGGCTCTGCCTGGACTTTTTATACTATTATATTTACTTTTCTTCTTGCATATCTGTAAATACAACTTTATTAGCTTGAAAAATCATAGCACTCCATAAGTTTTCAAACCATAATCAAGTACTAAAATATGTCAATCCATATCAGTATGTTCATAAGAAAAAAAAATAAAAAACAGAAAATGAAATGTTACATGATTTAATCAAACTCAGTTAGAAATCTTCAATTGCTAAAATTGCAACTCACAAAGAATCTGTTTCAGACATTCCAGTCACTGCTAAAACACTGCTATACATTCTGTTAATGTGACACACAGGCACATGTGAATCCTGGATAAATTAGTTAACATGACAGTTTTGTGAACCCTATATCAGCTGATATGATCCTTTGTTTGAGACAGCAACAATGAATAATACTGTCCACAATTCAAATTACTACAGATCATAATTCAAAACAATAGGTAGAGAGATTATACAAAATGTTGTTAACCTAACTTCTGTCACAATCAGGTGGCTCCAGCCTTCCTCACATTAGTCCAGGTTGGAGATTTAGAGCGAGGAAATAATTATTCAATTGGTGCATTCCAACAATCCCAGGCACCTCACAATGAGCCATATATATAGACTGAAATTCCTAACTAAACAACACTGTCACTCCCTTTCTTAAGAAACAGCTGCAATACCATCCACTCCTGATGCCTTGCCACATGACTTTCAAAACCTCTCTCCCCCTCACCAAGACACTTTTCATGTCTCTCTCACTTAGCATTACTCCCCAGTACAATTACCCTACATCTCCCACTGCATGATCAAAATAATTACTCCATCTCCTTCTCACCTCATTGCTACCTATGGCCACTTCCCCTTTTGACCCTTTCACTGATATCTTTATTTGTTCTCTCGTTTTTCTCACACTATCAATCTCCTTCCAGAACATCTTAATTTCTCGGAGGTTTACTGATAATCTCTCAACACAACTTTCATTTGTACTCTTTTTCAACCTCTACATCTTACTCTTGATCTCCTGCCACTTCTTGTACCTCTTCCAAACATTTGCACTCCTCTGTAATTACTGCACATACACCTCTCCTTTCTTTTTCATTGGCAACTTTACTTCATCATCCAACCACTCGCCACCCTTTTCCACCTGCCCACCTCCCACTTTCTGCATGCCACACAATTCTCTTGTACATGCAGCAGTGCTTCCCTTTATATCTCCCATTCCTCACCCAATCCCCTTGCTCAGTTTACTCTCACCTTCTGCCATTCTACTCATAATCTCTTTTGGTATTTCCTAACACAAGTCTCTTTTCCAAGCTCCCTTAGTTTCACCACCTCTTCTCACTCATATTGTTTCCTCTTTTCTGAAGAGCCCTACTAATCTTCACCCTTACCAGTATGTTTAAAGAAAGGAGCCTGGATTTTCTGGCTCTGAGTGAAATAAAGCTATTGGGTAAATGTGAAGAATGGTTTGGGAATGTCTTCAGGACAAAGTCAGAGGTTGGTGTGTGGGCAAGAGCTAAGGAAGAAGCAGCATTAATGATTAAGCAGTTGTGGTAATGTGTGAGAGTATAGGGAAGTGAACTGCAGAGTAATGTGGGCAAAAATAAAATTGGGCTGCAAGGGATGGATAATTAATATTAACTTGAGAGGTGAGTGTTTGATGGGAAGAGGGGATTAGTGGATTACATACTAACTGATAAGAGTGCAAAAGAGAGGCAGCTAGTGGGTTGTCTGGTGATTGTTTATGGCCAAAAAGAAAAAAAAAAGATGGTAGGCAATGAAAAAGTATCCTAAAGGACACCACTGGTGACATGGTAAGAGGGAAATGTTGCTCCATGAGCAACTACCACAATGGAATGACTGGAGAGAAATTTATACATCTGAGAACAGTGATGAGCAGGAAAACTACAGGAAGGAAGTCTAGTAAGCAAAATCTAAAATCCTTGAACATTTACTTTGATACTAGTACACTAATTCCCATGTAGTGAGGTAGTGCTAGGAGCAGACGAAAAACAACCTTATTTTGTTCACATCCACTCTCTAGCTCTAATGCAAAATGCACCAAAACTAGGATCCCATATCCAAATTCAAACCCAAAAAACCTTTTCAAGATTTCTCCTGACCGTTTCATATGCCATTTCAGCCCACTGACAACACATCACCCCCAGTGTACCACATCACTCCAATTCACAATATTGTATGTCCAGCAAGTTCAGGCCTCTGGAACTAAAAACCTTTTACTCCATCCTTTAATCTCTACCTTGGCCTTTCCCTATCCTTCTAACACATGGACAAATATCCTCTTAGCCAGTCTCTCTTCATTTGTCCCCTCCATATGTTCAAACCATTTAAGTTTACTACCACATCTTTCTCTTTCACTTCCATTCCCTTAAAAATCAACCCTCCTCACATCACATACTGTTACCATGGATTTCATTTCCAGCAAAGCTATTCTCTCTGTTCTTTTGTGTACAGGACCCACAACTCATGCCCATACAATGTCAAACATGCTAAATTTTGCCCTTAAAGACAATGACCTCTTTTTCCTTACATTCCTCACTACACACAGAACCTTTGCTCCTTCACCCACCCAATGGTTCACTTTATCCTCCAATTAAATATGAACATAAACTGTGATAAATTAACATAATGTAACTATCACTTATTTTGTTCAGGCATTATTTTAGCAACATTTAGTTATCAGTTTACCACACTTCAGTACTCAAGTAAAGTCCATTTGGAAATACTGTATTACTAGTAATGGTATGTTTTCTTAGTAAACTTTTCTGTCCTTAAGTATAATGGCTTACACACACAAAAAAAAGGGGGAGGAACAAATCCCATGTTGTGAGGCCAGAAGAAAGAAAAAAGGGGGGGTGGGATCCTCTCCTAACAAGGGATATCACATGTATGTACTTAGTCAAGAAAAAAATTCGAGTATTAAATCTTTTAAAGGTACAGGGTACCTGCACCCAACAGATATCAATCACATTTGCATACAGGATTCCAAGCCCACAATACCTAATAATTCTACAGGAAGGTCAAAATCAATATACAGTTGAATACAATAACATGCTGCTGAAAGTTGTGACAGAACTTGGGATTCTTATCAGAAAATGAGTCCAGATTCATCCTTGGATCCAAATATTTTCTACGTATAGGATATACATTTACCTTCAAAAGTATAAGATGGTAATGCACTCACAAAGGTACTAGTACTGACATTCAATTACTTAAAGGAGTCTGTAGCAAAGAGTTTGTCTTATCATACAACAGGGAAACTTCAGTCTAATCTCAAAATCCTAATAAGATTAACAGACATACTCTGCAATTTATGTAACAAGCCAGTCACTCTGCAACAAGAAATACCCCAAACTAAGCTGGTGCAAGAGATGATGTAACTCAAAAAGAAATGAAACAAATTAAGTTCAAATTTGCATCTCCCATGAGGATCTTTTGTATAAAGTTCTGATATGAAAAAAGTGGTCGCACCTTATTTCATCACATTATCACAAACCATCCATGGCTGAAACTTTTATCCCTTGAAAAACATCAGTGTCTTCCAAATTATTACAAAAAGTATGAAAACAGCTGATGCCACTAAATAGTGAAATAAGTCAAAACTGCAAAACAGTTTAATCCGCATGCTTTGTTAAACTGACAAAATAATGTCAGTAAGAATTTGACCATCATTATTCCCTGTATAGAGATTTTACATAACGATTCCAACAACCTGAAAGGTAACCTAAAGCCATGAACCCATATCTTAACATTAAGCTGTGAAAATTACTACTTGTTGGCAAAATGACACCATAAAAGAAAATAAAACCTACAGATAATTCTCTAAAACTCCATGGCAAATATAGTCAGCCACTTTACTTATCAATTCATAATAGATACCACACAATCTACTCAAAAATTCAAACATGAAGAAAGTTTACATATTACAAAAGTTATTTTCAAAAATTATGATGGAACATGGAAATGACAAGGTTGGAAGCAACAATTCAAAGAGCACATCCTATTCAATAGACTGAAATCTTGGAGAAATGTATATAAAACTGCTTTACAATATAAACAGAAACAGTGGACAGTTTTGGATAAGGTCTTTCAATTCGTAAAGCAAACGAGAGCAAAAACTGAAGATTTCATCTATCTATGAGTCATGAGCAGTAACTTTCTTTCTTTCATACTATACGCCATTTCCCGCATTAGCGAGGTAGCGTTAAGAACAGAGGACTGGGCCTCTGAGGGAACGAGCAGTAACAAACTATAAAAAAAAAATGAAGTCACCATCACTTACTTCTAGTACGTCATTGAATAGGAACAGGGTAAGAGTATCACCTCGACCACTGCAGCTGTCACTCAGCTCAGTCACATCCACCTTACTCATGTACATACGATGAGATGCTACCAGATTTGGCTGAAAATAATCCAAAATTCAAATAAGCAACTGAAATTTGAACATATTCTTATCAAAGTTCATCAACGCTTTCCCACCCCATATCTTAATGCGTGTCAGTGGTTTCATTTTTCACTTGATCTACTGTCACTTTCTCTTGTAATCCTCTCAAACACTTGCACTCCTTTCCTGCAGATATCATCCAAACACCTTCTTTCTATCTTACTAGTTAATAAACTTTCTCATTCCACCCATTCTCAAATGTCCACACCCCACCTTTCAAATGTCTTACACTTCATCTGCACATGTAACCACTGCTTTCCTACATACCTTCCACTCTTGTTTTATCTACTTTCACCCTACGCTACTCTTCACTAAATCTCTCTTGATATCTCTGGAAATAGACCCTTTTCATGATCTATATCTTTAATCACTTAGTTTGCAAAACTTATTTCCTCTCTTTTTCCACTACAAAATTTCATATTCACCTCCAGAAAGAAATAATCAAGCATTCCACCTGCTGCCCTCCACAGCATACTCACATCCATCATCATCTTCATATTCTTTTTTTCAAGCTGAGACAAGCAAGGAAAACTGAGGCCCAAATCAAGGCCATCCCATTAATACCATAAATATATATAACCTTACCTGAGTCAGGTACCCATCTTAATGACCAACCTCTTGGAGTGACTGAACAGCTGGGTTGACTGTGGACTGACAACCACAACCTGGCTTTGAACCCATGCAGTCAACCCTGGGCAGCCCATGAATGCATCACACTCAGGAACGCTAACCACTACACCACAGTAGTCCAAAAGTACACAAATCAATTATGTTTGTTGATCCCAAACCCCACACATCAATGTATACTTGTGAAGATAACTCTTTTAAGCCAAGTATTCCCCACCAACATCCCTCCTTCAGTGCACATCTTAAAAAGCTCTTCCTAATCTTCATTCACATGTGTGACCCTATGCCACAAAATATACCTGTAACCCCAACTGGCACATCACCCTTGCATCAAACCTTTCAAAGCATCCCCTTAGCTCCTTATAAAAAGGACTCCTTTCACCTTCATTCCATTAACTAAGTCATCCCATCTCCTGTTGTCAAATTTCATTCTAACCCCCAATAATGTTGGTCTCACTTCCTCAAACTTTTCAACTTAGTTCTACAGCTCTTCCTTAATCAAAAAATGCCATCATCCCCTCCTTCATTCTTGCCGTCCAAGCAACCTGGACTTGATCCCCACTTCCCTTCGACTAAGTTTCATCTAAGTCTGTTTCATTAGACACAGTAGGTATTTCTCTCTTCTCATCCAAGTTACAATGAAGCACATTAAAAATCCAGCCAGGGCCTCCAGGGACATAACCTTGGCACCTTCAGTTTCTGTATGTAGAAATATAATACAAAACAGGAAGGTTTCCAGCCCCCTACTTCCACCCCTAATGACATGAGGAGATGGATGAGTAGGAAAAATAATAGTGCAGATGTGGATAAAGTAGTTGTAAATAAAGTGGAAGGTATCATTTACACATAATGATATTAAAATGAATGAGCTGGACTAAAAGACATTTCTATACTGAATCAAAGACTTACAGGGCACATCTCTATGTCATTATGTATTTCAAATAATTTCAGTTTAGCCTCAGTCTTCCGCTTGTCATCATTGATGAAGGTCATTACAGATTTGATTTTATCCAGGGCTTGTTCTAAAGCTGTGTGGTCTTGAGAAGTTTTCTCAGTGTGTTTTAGGATGTCTGTTAAAAAAATAAAAAACAGGTTAAAGTCTCATTCCACACATGCTTTAGCAGAGAAAATAGTAGTCTGTGTATCTATCTATGACCATCATGACTTTGTCTGTTATACGAACAATAGCTAAATAACAAATGCTTATATCTTATAACACTGGTCAACAACTAATTTTCATCACACATAGCTTGTGGTGTCAAAGATTGTAAACAATGTAGTTTTGGATGCTGATTTCGGAAAAACAATCATTTTTCTTGTATCACGTCTCAAGGAGAGCTAAATGATTCGGTCTAAGATTTGGCACTGCCTAAAGATAAAGTTGAACTTTTAGCACCTCGTCTAAAAGAAAAATGTCTGCCTAAGAAGGCTGCTCACATAACATATTCCAGGAAAAGGTGTCAGACTCTTACTTCGCATTTTTCCATGGGTGGGCCACTCTGTTTTTGCAACAACAGTGATGCATTATTCCACTGCTTATCCCAAGAGCATGATCCCTCTCAATGGCATTTGTTCATCGACTTATCTAAGAGAAGTCTGAAAGTGGTGCTGCTCCAAAATGGGAACAAGAAACCCTTCATTCTTGTAGGGCATTCATGCACATGAGTGTAGCATGAGAACTTGCAGGCACTCCTAGATGCCATAAAATATGAAAATTACACCTGGAAAATATGTGGGGACTTGAAAGCAATCAGCATGCTGATGGGAATGCTGTCAGGAGTCATGAAATTTTTTACGACTCTGGGATAGTCGAGCAACTTCCAGGTATTATATGGAGTCGGGTTGGCCAGGAATTTCAAGTGTCCAAGATAAGCCTTTAGTTAATCAACAAGCTTGGTCTCATGAAGCAACTTGTGAAAACACAAGCCATAAGAAACTTGAAAGGATTCAAGTATGTGGTGGGAAAATTTCCAAAGATCACTGAGGCCAAGTTGAAAGAAGGCATCTTCATTGGTCTGCAGATAAAGGAGCTCCTGAAAGACCTCAATTTAAGCACACATCTTGATAACTTGGAGCAGGAGTCCTGGAACTCTTTTGGATGACTACGTGAAAATTTCTTGGTAAACATTAGATCTCCAGGTTTTCAAGGCAACACGAAAAGACTTATGAAATCCTAAGCTGCTATGGGACATAAGATGTCGCTCAAGGTTCATTTCTTCCATTCACATTTGGACGTTTTTGTGGAGAGCCTTGGAGCAGTGTCTGATAAACAAGAAGAGTGCTTCCATAGGGACATCAGCATGATGGAGCAATGATACCTGAGTTTCTGGAATGAAGGAACACTTGCAGTTTACTGCTGGATGTTATAGATGTTATAGAAGGTCCAAACTTCAGCACCTTTAGCTTGTGAAGAGCATCACAGAAGGTAAAAGCTCAACATTTTTAGCCTGTCCTTCTGGATAGTATCTTCTTTGTATACCTTCTATCTCGGGAAACTGAATTTCTGCATTAAAAACTTTAAACTTGTATAAATACTATCATGCTACCTTCACCCATGCATCATGTAGCTGCAGTTGAATTGAAAAAGTATGTATCCATAAAAAGAAAATGAGATGTGTGCTGAAACGGACTAGAGATTCGTAATCTGCATCAGAAATAGGCCTAGAAAAGTTAAATTGCATCTTTAATGAGAAAAAAAGTTTAATTTTGTTGACCAGTGTAATCAATAATAAAATATGTTAGGTAAAACATACAGTTCTGTGCACATACAAAAATAATGCCATTAAACTTATAAAAATGAAAAAAACTAAATCAATAATCTACCAACGAACAAACCTTTAATGTGGACTTATGCTATCAAAATCCACGTGAAATCTTAGGATTACTAAATACAAATACTCGAGAAGCTTTCAAATCTTATTTCTGCAAGACTGCTTTGACAGTCTTAAAACCGAGATAAATATAAAAACCAAACTCAAAAGTCCTGTGACTACAAAAGGAGCCAATTTTCATTTGCATGACATATTTGTTCAAACCTATCAAACATCATTTTGCATAGTCTGAATACCGAATTTCTCTACAACCAAAGTGTTTTGCCTGTTTTTGAAGTGATCTCTGAATGATTCTGGTCAGCCCAATTTTATTTCTTTCTTTTCACAGCTTGGTTCACAAATAACTGCTTAGTGACTTAGCTATACGAAATTTTTGATATCCAAACTTCAAAGAATTTCAGTTCTCTGTTATACAAACAAACTGGATATGCAGTTTGTAAATACTCAAGTATCCAAAAAAATCTTTGTAGAATTATGGATGTATCACCATGCAATAAATATTCAAAAATGGATATCTTTTCTAGAGCTCAGAGGTCTGTTCCTATGCCATCTTGCTAAGAAGAGAAAGGTGAAACAAAAAATCTATAAGATCAATTTTGAACAACATATGCTACAAAGAAATCTCTTCCTTTATACAAAACACAACTGCCCATGACTAACCACTTAGAAAGCATACCACAGTTACCTTCCCTATATGGTAACTGGAAACACAAGCCGTATGCCAAAATCCAGTAACTTCTTGTATATATCATGAAAATGGCAGGACATGCAATGCTGAAACAAGTGATCAAACTGGAATGAAGGTAAAGAGTTTGGAGGTATAACAACAAAACAGACTAATAAGAAACTAACAAGCCTAAAAAAGATGAGTCAAAATATAGAAAGAAGATTACCAACATAAAAACTAGGAATGGAAGGACAAAAATGATACAAACACAAAATCTAATGCTAAGCCTAATGAAATAAATATAATCAAGGAAGAGACAAAAGGGGTAAATCATACCAAATACAGGGTAAGAAAATAATATCTGTAAGGCAGATAGATGGTATATAAGATCTGATAAGTTATATCAAGCCATGATATAACAAGTGATCAAACTGGAATGAAGGTAAAGAGTTTGGAGGTATAACAACAAAACAGACTAATCAGAAACTAACAAGCCTAAAAAAGATGAGTTAAAATAGAGAAAGAAGATTACCAACATAAAAACTAGGAATGGAAGGACAAAAATGATACAAACATAAAATCTAATGCTAAGCCTAATGAAAGAAATATAATTAAGGAAGAGACAAAAGGGGTAAATCATACCAAATACAGGGTAAGAAAATAATATCCATAAAGCAGATAGATGGTATATAAGATCTGATAAGTTATATCAAGCCATGAATTTCAACTCCAATGAATGAATGACAAACATCTTATGAAAAAGTACACAAGCCAAGTATGAATATATTGTTATAACCTTCAAAAATTCACAAAAGATCCATTCATTCATTAAATTATTTACATTAAATTTGAATAAAGGCAATAATTGGTAGGCAGCTAATGACTAGGGAGGTATGTTACCAGTAATACCCGCCTGGGTACAGAGAGGGTTTTAGTGACAGCTTCATAGTGAACCTGCACTTCAGTGGATGTCAAGTAGCACTCCCTTGGTCTCACCCACACATGGACTTATGGTATTCTGTTCACAAACATACAATCTCTCCTTGTCATATATAACATTTGACACTTAATTCATAAACTCGTGCAGCTCATTCTTCATAACTATATTTTCCTGCAGTGACCATTATGCACTAGCCCTGCCTTATAGCAAAATGTCAAGGAGCAGCAGACAGAAGTACTAGAAAGGAATATTTAGGCAGGAGTATTAGGTAAAAACATTGATAGAAGCAGTAGGCAGGAACACTAGGCAGGAGCATTAGGTAGAAGTAGTCACTAGGAACATTATGTAGGAGCCTCTGCAAACAGTGTTAGTGGTGCCTTCTACCAGTGGCCTGTTAAGGGTGAGGCACTAAAGGCTAAGACGTGGCATTAGAGTTAACTAGGTATGTAGACTATAATGAGTTCCAGTTGGGAACAGGCATTAGAGATGTAGATAGACAAATATATAGATAGACATATATCATTGTTTAAAGAGCATGTGAGATATTTCCCATTCCCTTTGTGAGTACTGTGTCTGTGTGTGGTGGCTTGGAGGCTGGTCAAGATTCAACATACTGCTGGGAGTTCCTGGAGGGAACAGACTTCATATATACATGTAGATAGCAGATGGAACCATGGAAGCGGAAGTGAATCATAGGGTGGGGGAGGGGGCAAAAGTTCTGGGAGCGTTGAAGAATGTGTGGAAGTCAAGAACGTTATCTTGGAAAGCAAAAACGGGTATGTTTGAAGGAATAGTGGTTCCAACAATGTTATATGGTTGCAAGGCGTGGGCTATAGATAGAGTTGTGCGGAGGAGGGTAGATGTGCTGGAACTGAGATGTTTGAGGACAATATGTGGTGTGAGGTGGTTTGATCGAGTAAGTAATGAAAGGGTAAGAGAGATGTGTGGTAATAAAAAGAGTGTGGTTGAGAGAGGAGAAGAGGGCATTTTGAAATGGTTTGGTCACATGGAGAGAATGAGTGAGGAAAGATTGACAAAGAGGATATATGTGTCAGAGGTGGAGGGAACAAAGAAAAGTGGGAGACCAAATTGGAGGGGGAAAGATGGAGTGAAAAAGATTTTGAGCGATCGGGGCCTGAACATGCAGGAGGGTGAAAGGCGTGCAAGGGATAGAGTGAATTAGAACGATGTGGTATACCGGGGTCAATGTGCTGTCAATGGATTGAAGCAAAGCATGTGAAGTGTCTGGGGTAAACCATGGAAAGTTTTGTGGGGCCTGGATGTGGAAAGGGAGCTGTGGTTTTGGTGCATTATACATGACAGCCAGAGACTGGGTGTGAACGAATGTGGCCTTTGTTATCTTTTCCTTGCGCTACCTCGTGCACATGAGGGGGAGGGGGCTGTCATTTCATGTGTGGTGGGGTGGCGACGAGAATGAATAAGGGCAGACAGTACGAATTATGTACATGTGTATATATGTATATATGTATATGTCTGAGTGTGTATATATATATATATATATAAATATATATGCCGAAGTACCATTTGAGCGAGTAGACGTGGTCCCCTTCGTCCGCCCACTCACACACCAGCCACCCGCCCTCGCCTACTGCCAGGGACGCAGGTACCTCCAACCTGGTGATCCTGATGGCCAACGACACTCCTTGGCCGACACTACTCGCTCAAATGGTACTTCGGCATATACGAGTTCTACCGCTGGACGCCCCTCGAGACACCCTCGGTCAGGATTTTCCCGGCACCTTACTTCGATGTGGACCCCCAGCAGTCGCACCGCGGACGCGTCCTTATACACAACTTGACGGAGGCAGCCGGGGGCAACTACCGATGCGAGGTGTCTGGGGAAGCCCGTGTTCAAAACCTCCTCAGACAGTGCCCTCTTGATTGTCGTAGATTTGCCAGACGAGCAGCCAAGGATTATCGAAGATGGAGTTGGACCCTACAGGCTTCAGCAGCTGATCACCGTCAACTGTACGTCCCACGGCGCCAGGCCTGCCCCAAACCTCACCTTCTACATCAACGACGAGTCTGTTGACCCTACTTGGGACAGTCGGGAGCTGGTGTTTGTGAACGAGACGTCGGGGTTGGAGACGGCCGTGAAGAGCCTGCAGTTTCCCCTGCGGCTGACCATGGTGCAGCTGGACGGTCTGCAAGTGAAGTGTGTGGCGTCCATCCCCAAAATGTACTGGCTGAGCAGCGAGACGACCCTCTCTGTTGAGTTACCCCACAACTCTAGCCACCTGTTCGGCTCACAGGGGTCTGTGTCGTACAGCAGCAGTCAGAAGACAGCAACCCACACGCCTCTTCTTTCTACTCTAGTCTTTCTCGCCAGCCGTCTCCTGTGGTAGCTGGTTGCATTCTCTGAACTCCCTTCCTATGTTGTATTCATTCTTCCTAATTTTATCACTCATCCTTATAATCTCTCATAATCCTTTTTTTATTAGCAATAGTCTTTTTTTTTCGTTGCACTCCACTTTCTTGAGATTTAATTTTTTCTTATCTAGGTCTTTTCCTTTTTCTTATGTTTTACTAATTCTAATTTTGTCACTGATCCTTATAATCCCTTATAACCCTTTCTTTATCAGCGAAATGTATTTCAATTTCACTCTCCTTCCTCTGGATATATATATGTGTATATATATATATACATGGTTGTTTAATTTGTTTATGGATGGGGTTGTTAGGGAGGTAAATGCAAGAGTCCTGGAAAGAGGGGCAAGTATGAAGTCTGTTGGGGATGAGAGAGCTTGGGAAGTGAGTCAGTTGTTGTTCGCTGATGATACAGCGCTGGTGGCTGATTCATGTGAGAAACTGCAGAAGCTGGTGACTGAGTTTGGTAAAGTGTGTGGAAGAAGAAAGTTAAGAGTAAATGTGAATAAGAGCAAGGTTATTAGGTACAGTAGGGGTGAGGGTCAAGTCAATTGGGAGGTGAGTTTGAATGGAGAAAAACTGGAGGAAGTGAAGTGTTTTAGATATCTGGGAGTGGATCTGGCAGCGGATGGAACCATGGAAGCAGAAGTGGATCATAGGGTGGGGGAGGGGGCGAAAATTTTGGGAGCCTTGAAAAATGTGTGGAAGTCGAGAACATTATCTCGGAAAGCAAAAATGGGTATGTTTGAAGGAATAGTGGTTCCAACAATGTTGTATGGTTGCGAGGCGTGGGCTATGGATAGAGATGTGCGCAGGAGGATGGATGTGCTGGAAATGAGATGTTTGAGGACAATGTGTGGTGTGAGGTGGTTTGATCGAGTAAGTAACGTAAGGGTAAGAGAGATGTGTGGAAATAAATAGAGCGTGGTTGAGAGAGCAGAAGAGGGTGTTTTGAAATGGTTTGGGCACATGGAGAGAATGAGTGAGGAAAGATTGACCAAGAGGATATATGTGTCGGAGGTGGAGGGAACGAGGAGAAGAGGGAGACCAAATTGGAGGTGGAAAGATGGAGTGAAAAAGATTTTGTGTGATCGGGGCCTGAACATGCAGGAGGGTGAAAGGAGGGCAAGGAATAGAGTGAATTGGAGCGATGTGGTATACAGGGGTTGACGTGCTGTCAGTGGATTGAATCAAGGCATGTGAAGCGTCTGGGGTAAACCATGGAAAGCTGTGTAGGTATGTATATTTGCGTGTGTGGACGTATGTACATGTGTATGGGGGGGGGGGTTGGGCCATTTCTTTCTGTTTCCTTGCGCTACCTCGCAAACGCGGGAGACAGCGACAAAGTATAAAAAAAAAAAAAAAAAAAAAAAAAAAAAATATATATATATATATATATATATATATATATATATATATATATATATATATTATCCCTGGGGATAGGGGAGAAAGAATACTTCCCACGTATTCCCTGCGTGTCGTAGAAGGCGACTAAAAGGGGAGGGAGCGGGGGGCTGGAAATCCTCCCCTCTCATTTTTTTTTTGATTTTCCAAAAGAAGGAACAGAGAACGAGGCCAGGTGAGGATATTCCCTCAGAGGCCCAGTCCTCTGTTCTTAACGCTACCTTGCTAACGCGGGAAATGGCGAATAGTATGAAAGAAAGAAAGAAAAGATATATATATATATATATATGTATACGCTGAGATGTATAGGTAAGTATATGTGCGAGTGTGGACGTGTATGTTTATACATGTGTATGTGCATGGGTCGGCCCATTCTTTCGTCTGTTTCCTTGCGCTACCTTGCTAATGCAGGAGGCAGCAACAAAGTATAATAAATAAAATGAGTAAGATAGAAAGATTCTCTCATCATTCTTGTTTTACATACTCACCATTAATAAGCAGACTCATGGAGGGTAATCTCTGAACTGGTCGAATCAAAAGTTCTTGTAAACTCTGCCTACCACATTCAGGTTTGTTCTGGGCAATTTTGAGAAATGCATGAAACCTTGGTCGTTCTGTAAAAATTTTCTGCAACATCTCTTTCATGTTTTCAAAGAAATTGATGAAAGGTGGGTATGCTTTTTCTAAGTCGCTGGACTGTAATAAAGAATTGAAAAATTAGGTTCATGGTTGAATATGCTGGAATGGACATCTAATTTGTCTAATCCCAACTGATAAGATGGTTATCCATCAGAATGCTTTTCATAAGAAAGAGCTGCTACCAAAATTTGCTTACTCTCTTTGACTTGTGTCCATTTCATACATGCAAACTGCCTCATTCACCTTCATAACTCACCACCAGGAATTACTTGATATTCAAACACAATTAACTCAAACCAATACTCTCTCCTTATCATTCTTTTAAAGTTCATTCTTTTCACAAACCCATTGTATGCTAGTACCTTCATCCCACCAGAAAGTTCATACCAGACAGAGTTGTGCATTCATGATGCAAGCATGAAATATGGCAGAACTACACACCTCAACTGCATTATGTGCAGGGGAGCCAATGGATAAAAATGAAGATAAACTATTCACTAGTCTTATTCATAAATGGTTTTTACAGGTAATTGGCTTCCCTTTCCTCTTTAAACATTTTTGAAGCATGGAGGTACCAATTCTGCCACGTTCTTCAGAATCTGTGGGTCCAAATTAAGCCACTCTTCACAAATGGCCGCCTCAAGCTTGGGGACACTACTAGTATCCTTCTCTGAAAGTCAGCACTTAATGATGCTCCACAAGTTCTCTATCAGGTTAATATCTGGGCTGTTTCCAGGTCAATCATTTATGAAGTCGATTCCACAGTCAGTAAGCTACTGCTCCACAGATTTTGCCGTATGGCAAGGAATGCCATCTTGCATGAACATGTCCGCATGGCACTTCTGATTACAGAATAGTAACTAGCCCATCGGTAAATTGAGGTAGTTTTGCTGATTCACGGTTTGATGTCTGGCCAGTATGACAAGGTCAACAACTCCATAAAAAGAAAGGTAACTCCAAATCATGATAGAATCAGGGTGCTTAACACTACTGAGACAGAACTTGGGATTGAAAGGGTCACTCTTGGGGAGCCAATAAACATGCTAACTTGGTTCCCAGTCACAGAAAGCATGGCTTCGTCGCTCCATAGCAAGGGCTTCCACTTGGTCTGATCCCACTGAAGGTATGTCTTGGCAAACACAATCCTAGGGTGCCGCTGCATAAGGGTGAGAAAGGGCTTCTTTCATGCACGATGACAGCTGAAGTGCATGTCGTTGTGGATGCACCGATGAACAGTTCTTACTGACACTTCACCATGCAGTCTTGGGTTTTTTCTTTTCATTCCCATTCTGACAAATGTGGATTAGCTTCTAGTTGATGTTTCATGATGTTTAATGTGTGTGGTCAAGTCTTCTGATCCTTCATGGGTCTTCCCTGACTTCCCTCGCACACTGGTGTTGCCTTACCTCCTCTGCTGCGAAATCTTAAATGTCCATACCCGCAGTGATCAGACACTAGGACCATCCATTCTCGATATTTCCCTTAATGGCCTCGGTGCCTTGTACAGACAAATATCTGAGGCTATTTTTGCTCTTTTGTCAAGTACTTTTGCTTCCCCATTATGGCTAAAGAGCATGAAAACCTTCTGCAGTAGGGTAACAGAGGGGGACAAACTTGAGTAGACTATCATCATTTATCAACTTCCTATTATTGAAAAAAAGACAACTTGCAGTCGTTTCCCTGGGCATGCTCATAGCTCTGCCCCTTTTGTAGCTGCTTAATGCAAGATAACAAAAAAAAAACTTCAGCACTCTGGCTGCGAGGAATAGTGAGCTGGAATTGGTCATACGATTATGCATGGGTCCTCTCGTACATAATGCAATGTCGAGGTGTGTGTATATGGCAAATTCTAAAGAACAGTCTGAAGATTAGAAACACCAGATTTAACAACATTAACAGTTGTAGCCACTATGAGGATTTACTCAAAGAAGGTCACAGGTAAAATCACTTCAAGCAATTTCTCATTTATACTTCAAAACCACTAACCCCTTTAATCAATCCAGTAAATTACAATAAATGACCTCCAAACTAAATTTTCATCATTTCAGTGAAGCCTATTTTCTTCATATTGACTCATATTCAAAATAAAGTATCAAAACACAGGTTTTCAAGGAAGATGATTTTATCAAAAAATCTACTTTATTTCATACTTGTTTACCATTTCCCACTTCGGGTTGTACTCTCAAAAACTGATGACCAAGCCAAAAAAATGAAAATCATAACTTGCTTGCTTCTATTATTGCATTTTTTGGAACAGTCCTAGTTCTATCAGTACACACACCAAACTTATACCTCTGAAAGTTGAACATTCACATTTCTTCCTGACAAATATATTATCATTTTTTTTCTATTATACTTTGTTGCTGTCTCCCGCGTTAGCGAGGTAGCTCATGGAAGCAGACGAAAGAATGGCCCAATCCACCCACATACACATGTATATATATACACATCCACACACTCACATATACATACCTATACAATTCAACTTGCACATATATATACATACACAGACATAATCATATATTCATTTTTTTTTCATTTTGTTTTGTCGCTGTCTCCCGCGTTTGTGAGGTAGCGCAAGGAAACAGACGAAAGAAATGGCCCAATCCGCCCCCATACACATGTATATACATACACGTCCAGACACGCAAATATACATACCTATACATCTCAATGTACACATATATATACACACACACACATACATATATACCCATGCACACAAGTCACACTGTCTGCCTTTATTCATTCCCATCGCCACCTCGCCACACATGGAATACCATCCCCCTCCCCCCTCATGTGTGCGAGGTAGCGCTAGGAAAAGACAACAAAGGCCACATTCGTTCACACTCAGTCTCTAGCTGTCATGCAATAATGCCCGAAACCACAGCTCCCTTTCCACATCCAGGCCCCACACAACTTTCCATGGTTAGGTTTACCCCAGACGCTTCACATGCCCCGATTCAATCCACTGACAGCACGTCAACCCCGGTATACCACATCGATCCAATTCACTCTATTCCTTGCCCGCCTTTCACCCCCCTGCATGTTCAGGCCCTGATCACTCAAAATCTTTTTCACTCCATCTTTCCACCTCCAATTTGGTCTCCCACTTTTCCTCGTTCCCTCCACCTCTGACACATATATCCTCTTTGTCAATCTTTCCTCACTCATTCTCTCCATGTGACCAAACCATTTCAAAACACCCTCTTTTGCTCTGTCAACCACACTCTTTACTACCACATATCTCTCTTACCCTACTTACTCAATCAAACCACCTCATACCACATATTGTCCTCAAACATCTCATTTCCAAAACATCTACCCTCCTCCACACAACTCTTTTTAACATGAAAAAAATAATAATAACATTATCTCATATATTACATATGTATAGCCATCTTCTTCAAATATTTTGCATTAAGGGTCTAAGACTACCATCCATTCATCATCATTGGGACTACTATACTTCTACATGTACCCATCTTTGCTCAAACAGACACTGACCTCTCCTTCCATATACTCCTCAATGTTCTTAGGATTTTAGCACCCTCTCTCACCCTACAACTAACTTCAAACCCCATGGTACTGGGATAGAATTAACTGTATAAACATGATATATGGGGTAGTCTATGCATGACCATAAAATACCATGCAGATATTGATTCCTTTACCCAAAACTTACATATTTAAGTATAATTTCTCCAATGCTTGCATCATCTGTCCAATTATGGGCTAAATGGAGTAGTTCATTACGCATTCTTGTATGAACTTCGTGAATTGGAGGTAAATTACCAAAGATATAGCGTATCTCCTGAGCATCTAACATGGGACCTCCAGGCTGCAAGTTGTTCTCTAGTGGCACTTTTATAACCTGCAGCAAATGTAGAAGGATAAGAAAAAAATGCCTTTTATGAAATATTATCAACAGGATGCCATGTGAAGTCTACAATACATCAAGGTGTGAGAATGATGACTTATGGATCTAAAGAGCAGAATATTTAAATCTTCACAGTAAAATCACAATAACTCACTGTGCACTATATGTATATGAATTAGAATTTTCAGGCTTTGCACAAAATATATAATGTGTGTATGCAGTGTATAGTAGTGCACTGTTTACTGTGGAATTAAACTATTTCATTTATGTATATCAACCTTTCACTTTAATACATTTAACTTTATACCTATTTACTTATCAATCTATTCATCAAATTCATTTCATGCCAAATAGCTTTTCCTAACTTAGCAAGGTGTTCCCTGGGGATAGGGGAGAAAGAATACTTCCCACGTATTCCCTGCATGTCGTAGAAGGCGACTATAAGGGGAGGGAGCGGGGGGGCTGGAAATCCTCCCCTCTTGTTTTTTTTTAATTTTCCAAAAGAAGGAACAGAGAATTGAGAATTGTTACAGATGCTACCTTGATATACAGGGGAAATCTAATTAGGCATAGAGAAATGAAAGTCCTGTTCAAGTCCTGGCTCATTTTATAAAACTCTGCTCTTCTGGCCATTGGTTTGGCAGAAGATTATAATATTGGCATGTTAATTACTGATGAAATAATGAGACAACTATATCACAATTTACTATTTTTTAGTTTACCATCACAAGTCAGTACTCACCTTTTCTATTGCATCTAAGATGCTGACATAATTGCATTCAGTCTTAACTAACTCATGGAAAACACGCTGTCTTGCAGAAAGCTGCCGGAGATCAACAGGCGGAGGACTAATGGGAGTCTGGTCAGCACTGTGGGAAAGGTATTTCTTAAAAGAAGCAAATTGCAAAGCATACTATGTCATAATTTCATAGGCTAAAGCATGATTACAAAAAAGTATGCACTTAAAAATATTATAATTTCATGTAGAAGGCCAATAAAAATGATTTGTAACTACAAACAAAATCACTGTACATTTCTTCATATATTGTGTGTATGCATGAGGGATAGGGAAAGATTAAGGTGGTATCTGTAAGCAAAATGTTAAGAAGCTTATAAGGGAAAGCAAAGAAAGAGTATATGAAGATTTTGGAAGAAAGTTGAGTGAAACAAATATGAATACATCCCTACATTTACTGCACTTCATCTAAACTTTCTGTCACCTTTTTCATAGTCTTTATTGCATTCTTTCTGATCCATCATCATGCTTGCCAGCCCTTTTTAAAAATCTATTCTTCCTTGTGCCAAACCTCCACTTCTCCCTAATCTTCACCCCCACTAGAACTTTCTCAGCCATTCATCCAATGCCACTTACTCAATAAAACCCCCTCTGTTCTTCTCTTCCTTCATTTCTCATCCACATATATCTGTCGATCATCTTGTGGTTCAAAAGATATCAACCCATAAATTTCATTCTCATTTATATGAGGCATTCCCCATTTCCCAACTATCTCAACAATTTCATCACATTCCATTCTAACTTCGCATTCATAACAATTAGAAACACTTTTCTCTCCTTCTCACACCCACAGACACATTCAAACTTCTCCAGAAATGCTTCATTTCATCCTTAATTTGTTCATTCTTTATAATCATAAGTGCATCAACCCTTACCCATGCATACTTCACAATTCCAATCTTTCCTTTCACCCACACTATTCTTGATCTATTACATCCATACTTTGTAACACCCTCCTATATTTTTGGTAATAGCACACCCCTCTTTCTTGATAATTATCATTCATTACAGTCCATACCTCTGTAATCTGAGCACTCACTCTTATCCCCTTTGCCTTTGTACAATGGCACTATGCACGCATTCCGCCAATCCTCAGGCACCTCACCATGAGTCATACTTACATTAAATAACCTTACCAACCAGTCAACAATACAGTCACCCCCTTTTTTAATAAATTCCACTGCAATACCATCCAAACCTGCTGCCTTGCCGGCTTTCATCTTCCGCAAAGCTTTTACTACCTCTTCTCTGTTTACCAAATCATTTTCCCCAACCCTCTCACTTTGCACACCACCTCGACCAAGACACCCTATATCTGCCACTCTATCATCAAACACATTCAACAAACCTTCAAAATACTCACTCCATCTCCTCCTCACATCACCACTACTTGTTATCACCTCCCCATTAGCGCCCTTCACTGAAGTTCCCATTTGCTCCCTTATCTTACGCACTTTATTTACCTCCTTCCAGAACATCTTTTTATTCTCCCTAAAATTTAATGATACTCTCTCACCCCAACTCTCATTTGCCCTCTTTTTCACCTCTTGCACCTTTCTCTTGACCTCCTGTCTCTTTCTTTTATACCTCTCCCACTCAATTTCATTTTTCCCTGCAAAAATCGTCCAAATGCCTCTCTCTTCTCTTTCAATAATAATCTTACTTCTTCATCCCACCACTCACTACCTTTTCACTACAGAGGTATAAGTTTGTTGAGTATTCCTGGTAAATTATATGGGAGGGTATTGATTGAGAGGGTGAAGGCATGTACAGAGCATCAGATTGGGGAAGAGCAGTGTGGTTTCAGAAGTGGTAGAGGATGTGTGGATCAGGTGTTTGCTTTGAAGAATGTACGTGAGAAATACTTAGAAAAGCAAATGGATTTGTATGTACCATTTATGGATCTGGAGAAGGCATATGATAGAGTTGATAGAGATGCTCTGTGGAAGGTATTAAGAATATATGGTGTGGGTGACAAGT
Organism: Panulirus ornatus; assembly: GCF_036320965.1. Taxonomy (NCBI): domain Eukaryota; kingdom Metazoa; phylum Arthropoda; class Malacostraca; order Decapoda; family Palinuridae; genus Panulirus; species Panulirus ornatus. The sequence goes on along the minus strand of NC_092235.1, from coordinate 56,522,978 downwards.
TGTTAGAAGCAGTGAAAAGTTTTTATCGAGGATGTAAGGCATGTGTACGTGTAGGAAGAGAGGAAAGTGATTGGTTCTCAGTGAATGTAGGTTTGCGGCAGGGGTGTGTGATGTCTCCATGGTTGTTTAATTTGTTTATGGATGGGGTTGTTAGGGAGGTGAATGCAAGAGTTTTGGAAAGAGGGGCAAGAATGAAGTCTGTTGTGGATGAGAGAGCTTGGGAAGTGAGTCAGTTGTTGTTCGCTGATGATACAGCACTGGTGGCTGATTCATGTGAGAAACTGCAGAAGCTGGTGACTGAGTTTGGTAAAGTGTGTGAAAGAAGAAGGTTAAGAGTAAATATGAATAAGAGCAAAGGTTATTAGGTACAGTAGGGTTGAGGGTCAAGTCAATTGGGAGGTAAGTTTGAATGGAGAAAAACTGGAGGAAGTAAAGTGTTTTAGATATCTGGGAGTGGACCTGGCAGCGGATAGAACCATGGAAGCGGAAGTGAATCATAGGGTGGAGGAGGGGGCGAAAATCCTGGGAGCCTTGAAGAATGTGTGGAAGTCGAGAACATTATCTCGGAAAGCAAAAATGGGTATGTTTGAAGGAATAGTGGTTCCAACAATGTTGTATGGTTGCGAGGCGTGGGCTATGGATAGAGTTGTGCGCAGGAGGGTGGATGTGCTGGAAATGAGATGTTTGAGGACAATGTGTGGTGTGAGGTGGTTTGATCGAGTAAGTAATGTAAGGGTAAGAGAGATGTGTGGAAATAAAAAGAGCGTGGTTGAGAGAGCAGAAGAGGGTGTTTTGAAATGGTTTAGGCACATGGAGAGAATGAGTGAGGAAAGATTGACCAAGAGGATATATCTGTCAGAGGTGGAGGGAATGAGGAGAAGTGGGAGACCAAATTGGAGGTGGAAAGATGGAGTGAAAAAGATTTTGAGTGATCGGGGCCTGAACATGCAAGAGGGTGAAAGGCGGGCACGGAATAGAGTGAATTGGATCGATGTGGTATACCGGGGTTGACGTGCTGTCAGTGGATTGAATCAGGGCATGTGAAGCGTCTGGGGTAAACCATGGAAAGCTGTGTGGGGCCTGGATGTGGAAGGGGAGCTGTGGTTTCGGGCATTATTGCATGACAGCTGGAGACTGAGTGTGAACGAATGAGGCCTTTGTTGTCTTTTTCCTAGCGCTAACCCTGCACACATGAGGGGGGAGGGGGATGGTTATTCCATGTGTGGCGAGGTGGCGATGGGAATGAATAAAGCAGACAGTGTGAATTGTGTGCATGGTATATATGTATGTGTCTGTGTGTGTATATATATATGTGTACATTGAGATGTATAGGTATGTATATTTGCGTGTGTGGACGTATGTATATACATGTGTATGGGGGCGGGTTGGGCCATTTCTTTCGTCTGTTTCCTTGCGCTACCTCGCAAACGCGGGAGACAGCGACAAAGAAAAAAAAAAAAAAAGAAAAGTAATATAAATTTGAGGATTGGGATAGTTTTCAATAAAAAAGATAACTGCACTTTTGAATAATCTAGCCTGAATGATGAGACATATTACAAGCACAGGCTGAATGTGATGTAATGTTGCTTGCAAGGCTCTCTTGAACTACTCATAAAAATGCCTTCATTGGAAGATTCAAACAGAGTATCGTTCATTCACAACACTACAAAAAGAATATGTGGTACGGGAAAATCTCCAAATATTAATCAGTGAATCAAATTTTAAGTGTTGTAATTCACTTTTTCAACTAAATCTTTATTTCACAATAATGAATCTTCCCATCTGTTTCCCGTATGTGGAAACTCTGCATATGATGACTCTTAAGAGGGGTTGATGCTTTGATGGGAATGAGGGGTTTTCTAAAATTCAAGTCGAACTGCTTTGAAATGATAGGACTGCCTAACATACATCATTTCAACTCTGTTGACTGCAGAATATAGAACAGCAATACCTTGCAGGTGGAGCAGAGGGGAGGGTAGAGGCAGAGTCATCTTGAGCTAAATGTTGTACTGTCTCACGTAGCCGTTTACGTCGACGACTCCTTGAACCAGGTGTGCTTGGTGATGAAAACATATGACGGGGACTCACCAAGTTACTAATGATTCTGGAGGTAGGAAAAAAGTTCATGAACTCAATGAAAAAGGTAAGCTTTACTCAGAGAGCATATATACTACAATTATGATAAATTTCTATTTAGGAAAGCTGTATAAGATAAAATAAGGTAAAGAATGAAAGAACATATAGAATATTTTACCATTTCTTCAAAAAGATGTAGCTTTTCATTTGGGCACGCCTCCATCTGAATAGATGTCCAAAACCATTCAGCTTTGACAACATGTGCTCGTGCTGGACAATCAGGAGGCTTCTCTGTGACAGTCTGATCTTCTAACACCTACAAAAGATTTGCAAGTAAAGTATGCTGTTCATAAACAAAATGAATTGGGGAAAAAAAATTACATTTCACTGCAATCAAGAATTACAGTAAGAAAGTTATGCATACTCAAAACACTATGATACATGGTAACTGTATGAAATTACTAGTAAAAACAAAAATACCACTTATGAAATGAACATGCATCTATCTATCATTTCGATCTCAAGTCCCGTTTACAAGGGTAAAAAAAGCAAAGTTTTGCAGAACCAGTCCCCCTAACTCCAATTCCAGAGGGTAGTAAAGTGCAGGCTTACCAAATTCTCTGCAGCAAAGACACAGAGTGATTTAAGGATCTACATGACAGTGAATGACTGTCATACCACTTACACCTGAAAAATTCCAGGGTGGGATCAAATCCAAATCATGACATAAATGATTAAGATTCTTGATAATGTAAAATACATCAGCTTTTACTCAATTGAAGTCATCATGACATGGCTGTTGGAACCCACCTCCCTCAAAATTCTTGGAACACAAATGTCAATGGGATGGTGGTCATCAGTTAAAGAAAAGTTTCCAATGGAGTGTGTAAAGTGAGATGGAGAACAAAAACCCTTGTAAAATGCCATGTGGGCACATATCATCACTATATGGTATAATGAGATTTTATAAATTTCAAATGCGCAATCCCACATATATAATGTTATGTTACACAAGCTGAGAGAGAGAGAGAGAGAGAGAGAGAGAGAGAGAGAGAGAGAGAGAGAGAGAAGTATTTCTGCATGTAATCACTAAAGCAAGTAAAGCATTGTACATTGTTAACTCAGATCATTAATTCATAATAATGGGTATATAAATAGCTGTGTGTGGTTAAGCTGTTAACCTATTTTACACAATAGATTTTGCCTATACACATGGGCTAAATCATTCAGTTCCGCAACAAACATGACCCCATGTAAACTGATAATGTAAAAAAAAGGTCTAATGGGACAACTCTTGATTGTACTAAGTGTTCATTCTTGTTTTAATCAAACCCATGAAAAACTGACGACAATCTGTATGCAGCACATTAGAAGCGGCCTAATCAGTAATTTTCCATAACAGAAAAGTAGTGGTGATGTGAGAAGGAGATGGAGTGAGTATTTTGAAGGTTTGTTGAATGTGTTTGATGATAGAGTGGCAGATATAGGGTGTCTTGGTCGAGGTGGTGTGCAAAGTGAGAGGGTTAGGGAAAATGATTTGGTAAACAGAGAAGAGGTAGTAAAAGCTTTGCGGAAGATGAAAGCCGGCAAGGCAGCAGGTTTGGATGGTATTGCAGTGGAATTTATTAAAAAAGGGGGTGACTGTATTGTTGACTGGTTGGTAAGGTTATTTAATGTATGTATGACTCACGGTGAGGTGCCTGAGGATTGGCGGAATGCGTGCATAGTGCCATTGTACAAAGGCAAAGGTGATACGAGTGAGTGCTCAAATTACAGAGGTATAAGTTTGTTGAGTATTCCTGGTAAATAATATGGGAGGGTATTGATTGAGAGGGTGAAAGCATGTACAGAGCATCAGATTGGGGAAGAGCAGTGTGGTTTCAGAAGTGGTAGAGGATGTGTGGATCAGGTGTTTGCTTTGAAGAATGTATGTGAGAAATACTTAGAAAAGCAAATGGATTTGTATGTAGCATTTATGGATCTGGAGAAGGCATATGATAGAGTTGATAGAGATGCTCTGTGGAAGGTATTAAGAATATATGGTGTGGGAGGCAAGTTGTTAGAAGCAATGAAAAGTTTTTATCGAGGATGTAAGGCATGTGTACGTGTAGGAAGAGAGGAAAGTGATTGGTTCTCAGTGAATGTAGGTTTGCGGCAGGGGTGTGTGATGTCTCCATGGTTGTTTAATTTGTTTATGGATGGGGTTGTTAGGGAGGTGAATGCAAGAGTTTTGGAAAGAGGGGCAAGTATGAAGTCTGTTGGGGATGAGAGAGCTTGGGAAGTGAGTCAGTTGTTGTTCGCTGATGATACAGCGCTGGTGGCTGATTCATGTGAGAAACTGCAGAAGCTGGTGACTGAGTTTGGTAAAGTGTGTGAAAGAAGAAAGTTAAGAGTAAATGTGAATAAGAGCAAGGTTATTAGGTACAGTAGGGTTGAGGGTCAAGTCAATTGGGAGGTGAGTTTGAATGGAGAAAAACTGGAGGAAGTGAAGTGTTTTAGATATCTGGGAGTGGATCTGGCAGCGGATGGAACCATGGAAGCGGAAGTGGATCATAGGGTGGAGGAGGGGGCGAAAATTCTGGGAGCCTTGAAGAATGTGTGGAAGTCGAGAACATTATCTCGGAAAGCAAAAATGAGTATGTTTGAAGGAATAGTGGTTCCAACAATGTTGTATGGTTGCGAGGCGTGGGCTATGGATAGAGTTGTGCGCAGGAGGATGGATGTGCTGGAAATGAGATGTTTGAGGACAATGTGTGGTGTGAGGTGGTTTGATCGAGTAAGTAACGTAAGGGTAAGAGAGATGTGTGGAAATAAAAAGAGCGTGGTTGAGAGAGCAGAAGAGGGTGTTTTGAAATGGTTTGGGCACATGGAGAGAATGAGTGAGGAAAGATTGACCAAGAGGATATATGTGTCGGAGGTGGAGGGAACGAGGAGAAGAGGGAGACCAAATTGGAGGTGGAAAGATGGAGTGAAAAAGATTTTGTGTGATCGGGGCCTGAACATGCAGGAGGGTGAAAGGAGGGCAAGGAATAGAGTGAATTGGAGCGATGTGGTATACCGGGGTTGACGTGCTGTCAGTGGATTAAATCGGGGCATGCGAAGCGTCTGGGGTAAACCATGGAAAGCTGTGTAGGTATGTATATTTTGCGTGTGTGGACGTATGTATATACATGTGTATGGGGGTGGGTTGGGCCATTTCTTTCGTCTGTTTCCTTGCGCTACCTCGCAAACGCGGGAGACAGCGACAAAGAAAAAAAAAAAAAAAAGAAAAGTAATATAAATTTGAGGATTGGGATAGTTTTCAATAAAAAAGATAACTGCACTTTTGAATAATCTAGCCTGAATGATGAGACATATTACAAGCACAGGCTGAATGTGATGTAATGGTTGCTTGCAAGGCTCTCTTGAACTACTCATAAAAATGCCTTCATTGGAAGATTCAAACAGAGTATCTGTTCATTCACAACACTACAAAAAGAATATGTGGTACGGAAAATCTCCAAATATTAATCAGTGAATCAAATTTTAAGTGTTGTAATTCACTTTTTCAACTAAATCTTTATTTCACAATAATGAATCTTCCCATCTGTTTCCCGTATGTGGAAACTCTGCATATGATGACTCTTAAGAGGGGTTGATGCTTTGATGGGAATGAGGGGTTTTCTAAATTCAAGTCGAACTGCTTTGAAATGATAGGACTGCCTAACATACATCATTTCAACTCTGTTGACTGCAGAATATAGAACAGCAATACCTTGCAGGTGGAGCAGAGGGGAGGGTAGAGGCAGAGTCATCTTGAGCTAAATGTTGTACTGTCTCACGTAGCCGTTTACGTCGACGACTCCTTGAACCAGGTGTGCTTGGTGATGAAAACATATGACGGGGACTCACCAAGTTACTAAGATTCTGGAGGTAGGAAAAAAGTTCATGAACTCAATGAAAAAGGGGAGCTTTACTCAGAGAGCATATATACTACAAATATGATAAATTTCTATTTAGGAAAGCTGTATAAGATAAAATAAGGTAAAGAATGAAAGAACATATAGAATATTTTACCATTTCTTCAAAAAGATGTAGCTTTTCATTTGGGCACGCCTCCATCTGAATAGATGTCCAAAACCATTCAGCTTTGACAACATGTGCTCGTGCTGGACAATCAGGAGGCTTCTCTGTGACAGTCTGATCTTCTAACACCTACAAAAGATTTGCAAGTAAAGTATGCTGTTCATAAACAAAATGAATTGGGGAAAAAAAATTACATTTCACTGCAATCAAGAATTACAGTAAGAAAGTTATGCATACTCAAAACACTATGATACATGGTAACTGTATGAAATTACTAGTAAAAACAAAAATACCACTTATGAAATGAACATGCATCTATCTATCATTTCGATCTCAAGTCCCGTTTACAAGGGTAAAAAAAGCAAAGTTTTGCAGAACCAGTCCCCCGTAACTCCAATTCCAGAGGGTAGTAAAGTGCAGGCTTACCAAATTCTCTGGCAGCAAAGACACAGAGTGATTTAAGGATCTACATGGACAGTGAATGACTGTCATACCACTTACACCTGAAAAATTCCAGGGTGGGATCAAATCCAAATCATGACATAAATGATTAAGATTCTTGATAATGTAAAATACATCAGCTTTTACTCAATTGAAGTCATCATGTCATGGCTGTTGGAACCCACCTCCCTCAAAATTCTTGGAACACAAATGTCAATGGGATGGTGGTCATCAGTTAAAGAAAAGTTTCCAATGGAGTGTGTAAAGTGAGATGGAGAACAAAAACCCTTGTAAAATGCCCATGGGACACCACCCTGGAAAGGCATGATTTCATATTTCAAAATCATGAAAAGCCTTGACAACAGACAAACATGAAAGAGGATGGTTTGAGAAGAACTATCTTAGAGAGAGAGAGAGAGAGAGAGAGAGAGAGAGAGAGAGAGAGAGAGAGAGAGAGAGAGAGAGAGAGAGAAAGAGAGAAGAGAGAGAGAGAGAGAGAGAGAGAGAGAGAGAGAGAGAGAGAGAGAGAGAGAGAGAGAGAGAGAGAGAGAGAGAGAGTCATCTTTTTGCACACTAGAGCCCATCTGCCCCACTGCTATACTAGGTCAATCCCTGACATGTTTGAGGAAAGCAAAAGACTTCTATTGCTGATCTCCTTCCAGGAAAGAGTCCCTAAGAAAGGCTAAGGTGTAGGTGCTAATGTTCCCAAAATCAAGGACAATGATATACAGGCCATGTTGGGCTAACAAAACAATTCTCTCAGTTCAAGAGAATCTCCCATAATTTGCTGCCTTACTATCCAGGGATTTGCTCATACTGTACTGCTCTCATATCTGGGGTGGTTCTAGCTTTGCATCATCACTTGGTAGATTTGAGTCGAAAGCAGTCAGACATAAACTCTCCCAGGATAACTTCAAAATTTGACCTGCTTACCCTATGCCATAATGTTGATTCACTTTCTTTTCACACATTAATTTGGTTCTTGCTTCCAAGAGCTGGCCACTTGTGTGTCCGGTGGGTCATGGTGTCCGGTGTGTCAGGTGGGTCATGCAATACCCAGCGAGCTGCTTAGTTACTTGATTACTATGGTGACATTAGAAACTCAAGGGTGGGCCATTTTGATAACCGTTTCTTTTTGTACGTCTCAAAGCTTTGGAACTCTCTACCCTCTCATGTTTTTCTCAGTAACTATGACCTAACCCATTTCAAGACAGATTTTTCTTCTGCCAAAATTTGTAAATGCTTTCCCTTGTCTCTTCTTAATCCCTTTCATTAACATTCTTATATTTCAATTACGGCTCAGCCTTGATACTGATTTTTTATTGTGACTGGAGTCTCCAACATATAAAAAAGTAAAAAAGCACAGACCTGATCCATGTCCCTCTATTCACCCATTTCTAAAATACCTCTCATCATACAGCACGGCAACTCACGCAAAATTACAATAATACTTCATCAATCCTTTATATTTCCACAAATTTTTCTGTCTACCTTGCTTTCTCATATCTTGCTCGCTTGAAATTTTCTATCAAGTTTGTCCAACAGGATATACACCATACATGAGAGATACACTATGTTCAACATGACTATAATCAATAAAGCCTCACATTTCCTGACAGAGGAAAATCGATTCATAGGTTTCTGAATGTCACAACAACAAAAATAAAACCCTAAACCAAAATTATGCTTGTCATAAAATTAGCTGGTAAAACAGCAAGACCTCCACCTCTTATATCCATACTGTAAAGTCATAGTACTGATACTGTTGTAGATATTTTCACAGACAACACTTAAACACTGGAGCACACAACTGGAGAAATATAATGCTATCAAAAGGAAGAGTTTTCTCTTTATAAATTTACTCTTCTAGCAATATTAACCTTAGCTTTGCTTACATATACAAAAATATTATACAATGCATTCAAGCATAATAGTCAATCTAGTTCTGAAAATCTGGAAAACTATACTTTCCAATTAAATGAATTACCACAAAACCTGAGAATGGATAGACTTTCAACCACTACTACCGCAACCCAATTTTCTTTTCATTTTTCCTTCCTTTCCATTATCTTACTTCCTTGTTTTAAAATTTATGGTAAAACCAATTATTGTCAAATTTGTTTTCTTATAATAATTCTAGCTATACAAAGTTTTTATCTGATCAATTTCTAGATCAATCCTTTAGGTAAAAAAGTCATAAATTTAAGAAGTTCCAAAACCAAGGTCTGAGGACATTTAACCCAATAACTGTCACACACATATATACATGACTACTTTGAAAATAAAAACTGAGAATGTACTTCAACTTATACATACCACATGAGTTGCCTGCTGGTCATCAAGAGTGGTGAGTATTCCCCCATTCTGTTCAACCAGATCCTCCATTTGCCCCTGTTCCTCAGCTGGGAAGCCCACTAAGACAATACGAAGATTCTGGAACACCTTTAATTTGTACTTGGCCTGAGGAGATACAAAATAGAAAAGATGAAATATAAGATGTAGTTATCTAAATACCTTCCCTTTTCATCTTTCTTTTCTTTTAAACTATTCGCCATTTCCCGCGTTAGCGAGGTAGTGTTAAGAACAGAGGACTTGGCCTTTTTTGGAATATCCTCACCTGGCCCCCTCTGTTCCTTCTTTTGGAAAATTAAAAAAAAACGAGGGGGGAGGATTTCCAGCCCCCCGCTCCCTCCCCTTTTAGTCACCTTCTACGACACGCAGGGAATACGTGGGAAGTATTCTTAATCCCACCCCAGGGATATAAAATATATAAAATACTGCTGAAAATTTTTTTTTTTCTGTACACAATATATTCTCCAATCCTAGTGATGAAGTGTACAGATCCACATCCTATGCTATCATGTACAAAGCACTAAAAACAGTCTATCAACTAAAGCATTCACAGACAAATCCATGGTGTACTTTTATAAGCTTCATAAATCCTGGTACACCTCACTGCCAGCATGTCACCCCAACGCAATACATCAATCCCATTCATTCTAACCTATGCATGCCTCTCAAACTACTGAATGGTCACACCCTAATATCCTAAAGCCTCTTTCCCTCTAGCCTTTCAGTTCCTTCTTGATCTTCCCCCCCCATCCCCATTTCTAACATAGATCTTCTCAGTCAATTTTTTTATCACTCATTCCTTCCATAAGTCCAAACTACTTCTGTGCACTCTGGCCAACTTCCTCAACCAGACTGCACTTACAACCACACCTCTATTTTATACTATGATTCCTTACATAATCAACCCTCATCACACCAAAATTTGCCCTCAAACATTTAATTTCCAACAAATCATCCTCTTCTGTTCTTTTGTATTCAAGGCCTATTCTGAAAACTTATGGGTTGTGATTAGGTCACTCATCGCTCTTCTCTCTTGCAAGGTGGGCAAATACAAAGCCTCTAGCCTATCCGTGTAACTTGTTCCTCCATATTCTGGTACCATTTTTGCTGCTCTCCTTTGCATTTTCTCTACATGCTATTTCTGCTTCTTTAGGTGCAGTGACCAACTTTAATAGCATATTCTAGTTTTAGCCTAATGTACATCACAAGCAGCTTGTTCAATATTTCATTATCCAATAACTTGAATGCTATTCTAATAATGACTAGCAGGTGACTTTCTTAACTATCCTCTAAAGGCAGGGATTCTGGCTAAGGTCAATGTTGAATCTCAAGCCTTTCTCACACACAGATTCCTGCTAGATAATAATCATACTGAAGACATTTTTTACTGTGACTCATCCTCATTACTTTACATTCACTCATGTTGAACCTAATCAACCATGTATCAGACCAACTTTGGATTTTGTTTAGATACTCTTAAAAGGTGATGCAACCCTCCATGTTTTTCACTTCCCTCATGATCTTTTCATCTGCAAACATATTCAGATACACATTCATATCTGTCAAATCATTCACATATATCACAAAGAGTAATGGTTCCAGTGAAGAAACGTATGGCACTGTTAGTGATCCCATTTTGAAAAAGGGTGTGTGTAAGTTGGGGGATGGGATAAGAATATTGGACATATTCCATGAGTCTCTATGCTATGTTGTTTAATCCCAAGCACCAGCCAAGCTCATCTTGACCAAGACCCTAAGTATCCCAATTCCTGCCAAATATGATTAATAAGTAACTCTTTTAATACTTAACTACATAGCAGATTATTATAAACAATGCACTGAAAAGCAAGAGAACAACACATCTTATCTTCTTTATATTTACATCAAAATAAGAAAACTTTGCATAATCAAAAATAGAAATATATTTTCTTAATGTAAGGGGTATGGAAGAGTGGTGATTGAAAGGAGAGTAACATCAACAGAGCATCAGATTGAAGAACAATGTGGTTTCAAAAGTGGCATAGGATGAGTGGATCAGGTGTTTGCTTTGATGAATTGTGTGTGAAAAATACTTGGGTTCACAGGATATGTATGTAGCATTTATGCATTTATGGATCTGGAGAAAGGATATGACGTGGAAGATAGAGATGCTTTGAGGAAGATACTATTACTATATGGTTTGGGAGGGAAGCTATTAGAAGCATTAAGTTTTTAAAAGAGTAAGGTATGTATGCCAATAAGAAGAAAGGATGGAGAGTAGTTTACGGCAACATGTGTGATATCAACATGGCTGTTTAATCTATTTGTGGTTGGAGTGGTGAAAGATGTGAATACAAGGGCCTTGGAGAGCAGCAGGTATGCAGCCTGCTAGGGGTGGGGGGGTTAGTTAGTGGCTGGTTGCTGATAATATGACACCAATGGCAGATTCAAGTGGGAAACTGCAGAAGTCTGGATTCAGAAGTGTGTGTGAAAGGAAAAAATGAGAGTAAATATGAATAAAAGCAAGCTTATTATAAGTTTAACAGTGAAAAGAGACAGGTTAATTGGAGCGAGAGTTTGAAGAGAACGTGGAGTGTTTTAAATACCTGGGAACGGATATCATAGCAAATGGAATCATGGGAGGTGAAGTGAGCCATAGGGTGGGTAAAGGGACAAAGGTCTTGGGTGCACTGACAAATGTGTCCAAAGAGAGGTGAATGTCTTTAAGAGCAAAGATGAGCATGCTTAATGATATGGTATAGGAGTCCTACCAGAGATGTATGGATGCAAAATGTGGTCCTACAACAAAAAAGTAAAGGATGGGGTGAATGTGCTGGAAATTAAATGATTGAGAACAATATGTGATGTGAGGAGGGATAATAGGGTGGGAGAGAGGTACAGTAGTAAGAATATGTATGAAAAAGCTGAAGAGGATGTGCTGAAATGGTCTATACTACATATGGATAGGATAAGTGAGGAATAAATTACTAAAAAGATATATATATATATATATATGTCAGAAGTGGTAGGGAGAAGCACAATGGGGAAACCCAAGTTGGAGATGAGAAGATGGAGTGAAAAATACTTTAAAGAATCAAGGCCTGAACAGGAGGGTGTGAAGTGAATTGAAGCAATGGGCTGTCAATGGGCTGAACCAGGGTATATGAGGCAGCCAGGGAGAAAACCTTTGATTGGTGTGTGGGGACTGATTGTAGATAGAGGTTTCTAGTCTTGGTGCTAACTCGTTTATGTGGAAAATGGTGAACATGCATGAAAAAATCAAACTCTGTTATAAACTATACTTACCATGGCGTCTGTGTCTGCTCTTGCCATAGCTTCATCACGATGAGCCCATGCAGCATGAACCCAGTCTTCCCCCATTACAGGAATACTGAAGGTAATTGCATACTGATATTTTTCGCCTGTGGAGGAGTATGCCAGGAGGTGCGTAACATTCTCCTTAATCTCATTCTTCACACTACCACCCATGTAGTGGACTAATTTAAGTAATCTTGACTGTAAAATAAAGTAAGAATTACGCACACTGTTCATGGAAAGAGGAAAAAGGCAATGTATCAAAGCTTGAGATACATTAGAAGAGTGGAGATAGATAGACATAGACAACATTTTATGGATGTGAGGCATGGGCTATAGATAAGGCTGTGCAAAAGAAAGGGAACGTATTGGAAATAAAATGCTCAAGGACAATATGTGACATGAGGTGGTTTGATTAAGTAATGAAAGGGCAAGAGAGATGAATGGTTATGACAAGAGTGTGACTGAGAGAGCTGAAGAGGATGTGATGAACTGGTTTGGACATATGGGGAGAGTGAGTGAGGAAAGGTTGCCAAAGAGGATAAATGTGTCAGAAGTGGAGGGAACAAGAACAGCGAGACCAAACTGGAGATGAAAGGATGGAGTGAAAAAGATTTGGGCCATCAGGGCTTAAACATACAGTAAGGTGAAAGTCGTGCACAGGACAGAGCGAATTGGAACAACGTGTTATACTAGGGTCCACATGCAGTCAGTGGACAGAACTAGGGCATGTGAAGTGTCCAGGGTAAATCATGGAATGTTCTGTAAAGTTTGGTTACCACGACAGCATAACACGACAGCTAGAGAATGGATCTGAGTGGATGCAGCCTATCACTGTCTGTTCCTGATGCTGCCTCGCTAATGTAGGAAATGGAGATCAAGCGTGAAAGAGTAAAACAAAAAGTAAATTATTCAATGCTTACTTATGGCAGGAAAGGTGGTGCTGACATTTAGAGTTGAAGAAAGGCCAAGAAAATGATGTTTGAGTAAAGGATTTAATGAAGCCCACCCCCAAGTAAATAAATTCCAACCAATAGAATGAGTCTGCTATTAAAACTTAATTCTAAAGCATTTTCTGCTTCTTTGTTTTCAATTCCAGAGCTTCCCTTCTAGTTGGCAAGCGTAGAAGCCAATGATGGAACAACTTCAGCAACTTCTCTTGTCCTGTCAACACTGGAGAGAGCAGGGTTCTGACTTCCTACCTACCCTCTTCTCTCCATAAATGATCATTCTTTAACCTCTAACCCTATACACTCTTATACTGATTTTTCCACTCAACATTTTTAAACCAACTTCCTTTCCCTTCTTGACTCCAAAACTCTCTTTTTCTGGCAATAAACATATTTCCTCACAGAATTCAGACCTGTGCATCATCTCAGAATGAGGAGTAACAGATTAATTCACTTGTACAGAAACATAATTTCTACTTATTTTTTTTCATACTATTCGCCATTTCCCGCGTCAGCAAGGTAGCGTCAAGAACAGAGGACTGAGCCTCCAAGGGAATATCCTCACTTGGCCCCCTCCTCCGTTCCCTCATTAGGAAAACCAAAAACGAGAGGGGAGGATTTCCAGCCCCCCCGCTCCCTTCCCTTTTAGTTGCCTTCTACGACACGGAGGGAATACGTGGGAAGTATTCTTTCTCCCCTATCCCCAGGGATAAATTTTTACTTATATCTCCCCAATTTTGCTTTACTAAGTTTCAAAACACTACAATTCAATCTTACAAAAACATAAATATGTTGGGCACGACCAGATCCTCTACTATATCCTGGATATGCTACATGATGAACATAAAACCTATCTATATATGTATCTGATGCCTGTTCCCCTTGGGAACTCCCTCAAGGGGGTGGCTACAGCAAATCTTCATAATTGTTGAACTACAGTTGAACATAAAACCTCTTCCCAAAAATTTAGGAGTGTTGTGTAAACATTGTAATTTTTATTTCTTGTAAGAAGCTATTCCATATCTGCAAGTGCTTATTTGCCCCAGTACTGGTTGCATATGTAGCTAGGGTGGCTCTTCCTCTGCCTCTCTCAGCCAGAATGTAATTAAAAGGCTTAAACTTTATCTAACTCTCCTGTTAATGTCAACATTCCTTTCCATCTACCACAATGTTGCTGCCCTTTCTCTGTTCTACCAGTATTATTTTGGCCTCTGCCCTTGCAAGCTTCAGCAAGGCAGTGCTAGGAAAACAGACAAAAAAAATAAGGCCACATTCACTTAAGCTCAGTCACTAGCTGTCATGTGTATGTATGCATCTATCAATATTTCTCATGTCTATTCCCACTGGGAACTCTCATCAAGTAGGGGCAGTCATAACAAAAGTCTCCATCTATCCCTATCCTTATACGCCTCTCTCACATACACCATTCCATGCATTCTTCCCCAGTTCTCTCCCTTCTGTACTCTTCTATTCAATATCCCCACGTCACAGGTGGTCTTTCTCTTGCACCACCCCTTTTAATTATGCTATCACACACACTCCTTGCAAACTCCGTCTTGCACTCTTTCAACATGCCAAAACCACCTAAAAGTATTTTGATTCTCCCACTCCACAATTCATTCCCTTTGCATTCCCTGCCATAACAAATCTCTCATACACCCCCTCTCTACTTTCTTCATTTCATCTAGTCTTACCACATCTACCTCATTAACTCCATTCCACAGCCTGGATTCTTGACCTTTGTATGTAAGGTACAGGAAAAAGATACTTACAACTTCTGCCTTTTTTCTGAATCCTGTGAAGACTAGGATTACATCTTTCATGACTTGACAGAAGACAGGGCGCCGAGTGTAAGTCAATATGCCACTTTCAGAATATTCAAGTAGTGCTGGTTTTCCTAATAATCTGTCAATAAAATATGAAGACAACATTCACACCAAAACCTTATATCCTACATAAACTAGTAATGTACGTATTTTACTAACCTATTGTAGATATAGAGATTAACTCAATTCCAAGTTTTCTACTATGAGGGATCTCCAAGTTCACTAATTCTCTTCAGACTCCCAGTGTGCTCTGAGCAGTTGAATGCAATGGCAGTGGTATTTATATACTTAAGGTGAGTGAATATAAATTTAGGCATACAACCCAGTGTAACAATAAATTGCTTTATGTAAGCTTTACATAGTTTCTCCGATAAAAACAAAATCAGACATGGCTATGCCCCAAGTAACCCTTTTCTCACTTCTAAATGACCAATCACCCATTAAAAATTATTAGTCCAATATAGGTCCTTGTCAGGTATTCTATTTCAAGTTTACAAGTGACATGAAAAACACCTTGAGATCACATAAAATTATGAACACTGCAGTTTTTCAAAAAAGTTACAAACCATACCAAAAATTAGTTTCAACTCAACTGAAATACAAAGGGATGATAAAAATATCAAGCTTCAAGTATTCTACATATTCTACAAACACAAAATTTCCTAGTGCAAGTGCTGTTAAAGGTCGATGACTTTTTGGCACAGTTTATTCAGCTATAAAACTGAAATCAATTCACTAAAATCAATTACAACTGCTTTAAATCTAATATCAAGATTAAACATGGATCTTAGCTCCCTTGGACACCTAGTACCGAAGAAACTTCAAAATCTTTTATTCTGCAATTGCTCTGGCAGCAATCAATTTGTACTGACCACATAAGAAAAATACAAATATTCATCTGTCAATTAAGCAGTCATTCAGAGCTAGTTAAAAATGATGAATGGCTGAATTTCTTAAATATCAAGACTATAATTACCCCAATGAAATACATATCATTCATTCACATCTTACAAACAGGGAAAAACATACCTGGCTCCTGTTTTATTTAGCTCTTCAAACTCTTGGCTCTCAAAATCAGCCAAAATAAAATATGTGCAGTAACTAACATCTGACACATATTCTAATCCTGTTTCAGACGTCACGACAGGGACATTAAATTTCTGGAAAAACAATTAAAACACATTTAACAGTAAATAATGAAAATCTGTCAAAATGTCTATTTCTTTTCATAGATGAAAACATAGTTCAGAAGTGATCTAAACCGATAAGAAGCAGTCAGTCATCATGTCGAAGAGATATGGTCATAATTAAAGTTTATCATCAATAGCGTATTGACACAAGGTAAAAAGGAACAAGCACTGTGGAGAGCCCTAAGGAAGGTGAAAGCTCAAAGTAATTGAGTACTGAAGTCAAGGACAGTCAGTAGGAAGGAACATGCATAAAGCAATAAGTACAAAGGTTCTGCATTCTGCATTAGTCATCCTTCTGAACAGCATTAAACTTTATAGTACACTCTCACTACTGGACACCGCACATTACTAATGTCACTGTAGTGCGAGATACTGAGGAAGCAAGTCTTGCATTCCATCTTTCGTACAAATTCATGTCAATGTGCAAGGGGGGTAAAAAAACAAATCTATGGTGTGGCTCAGGAGTATCATTCACAGGTAAAAGACTTGGTGAAGGGATGGAGTTGCCTTTTTTAGATGTATACAATGGTTTGAAGACTGGTTAAACAAGTCTTGAAAATCATTAGCTCCAAGAAGTTGTTTTTTCTTAACTTAATTTTTTCTGGATATAATACACACATATCATTTCTTGCTGGGTGATAAAATTCCTTTGCTCCAAAAACCATAGGTGTTGTCATATGACCCATGGCGACTTTGCATTGTTCTTCACTGTCCTCATGACTGTCTTCAGTGGGGTGAATAACCATGCTGATAATCTCTTTCTTGGTCTTCTGGGAGACTATAAGGGATTCATTGTCCAAATTCATCCACATCAAAACATCATCTTTGGACAAATCTCAAGTAAACTCACAATTAAGACCCTTATCATACTATAAAAATTCTGCTGTTTGCATCCTTTCACTCAAAACTCTGAAAGTTTCAATTCAAAGTTGTTGCTAATGTTCTTGGAGGTCAGTGTTATGTGGTTTATTTCTATGAAGACTGTCACTAACTTCCCTGTAAATGCAAGTAAATAAATGCTATACTTGATGTTGAACCCTCTCTTGAATTGGTCCAATGCACATACAAATGTATCAAAATTAAACATATTTCATGTCTTGACACAAATCATCCTGACTCATGGATGGCATATCTAAAATAGCTGGTAGGCAGCCAACGACCAGGGAGGTATATTGCCGTACTGGTACTACCCACCTGAGTATCAGGAGGGTTAGAGATAGCTGCATAGTGAGCCAGCACTTCTTCACTGGTTATCAAGCTGCACTCCTCTGACCCAGGTAGATGTCTTTTGTTTCTGCCTCACCTATGCATGAACTGTGGCATTCTGTTCACAAACATACAAAATCTATCTCCCTGTCACTCACAACACTTGACCGCTTATCTCACACACCACATTCTTCGTAACTCTTGATTTCCTGTGGTGAGTACTATGTGCTGGCCCTGCATTATGGCAAAATGGTAGGAGCAATAGACAGAAGTAGTAGGTAGAAAGATTAGGTAGTAGTAGTAGATAGGAACATTAGGTAGAAGTAGTCAGCACGAACATTAGGTAGGTGCCTCTGCAAACACTGCGCTAGACTGGCCTTCTACCAGTGGCCTGTTAAGGGTGAGGCATTAAAGGCTAAGAAGCAACACTGGAGTTCACTAGTTATGGAGAATACTGCCATGGCCACTCCCTTGAGGGAGTTCCTGAAGGAAACATATGTCAGAGATATAAATAGATAGGTAGATAGATAGATAGAAACAGCTGGAGGGATGAAATGTACATAAAATTTCCAGAAATACTTAGAAAAGCAAATGGATTTGTATGTAGCATTTATGGATCTGGAGAAGGCATATGATAGAGTTGATAGAGATGCTCTGTGGAAGGTATTAAGAATATATGGTGTGGGAGGCAAGTTGTTAGAAGCAGTGGAAAGTTTTTACCGAGGATGTAAGGCATGTGTACGTGTAGGAAGAGAGGAAAGTGATTGGTTCTCAGTGAATGTCGGTTTGCGGCAGGGGTACATGAAGTCTCCATGGTTGTTTAATTTGTTCATGGATGGGGTTTTAGGGAGGTGAATGCAAGACTTTTGGAAAGAGGGGCAAGTATGCAGTCTGTTGTGGATGAGAGAGCTTGGGAAGTGAGTCAGTTGTTGTTAGCTGATGATACAGCGCTGGTGGCTGATATGGGTGAGAAACCGCAGAAGCTGGTGACTGAGTTTAGTAAAGTGTGTGAAAGAAGAAAGCTGAGAGTAAATGTGAATAAGAGCAAGGTTATTAGGTACAGTTGGGTTGAGGGACAAGTCAATTGGGAGGTAAGTTTGAATGGAGAAAAACTGGAGGAAGTGAAGCGTTTTAGATATCTGTGAGTGGATTTGGCGGTGGATGGAACCATGGAAGCGGAAGTAAATCATAGGGTGGGGGAAGGAGGCGAAAGTTCTAGGAGCGTTGAAGAATGTGTGGAAGTCGAGAACGTTATCTTGGAAAGCAAAAATGGGTATGTTTGAAGGAATAGTGGTTCCAACAATGTTATATGGCTGAGAGGCGTGGGCATTAAATGAAAATTAGTAATGCCCTTGTTGGATTAGTCCACATCATATCTTAACACTTTCATGCTGCACCTTAAATATCATAATTATTTGTTTTAAGAAACCATTAGGAATCTCTCAGGTGATGCACCAACATACCATTACTTAATTTTTCTGCAACAGCAAACCTGCTGCTATCAGTGGGATACTTTTTGGATACATGGAAAGCATTTATGAAAAGACCACACAAATAAATCAGAAAACTTTTAACTGCCATGCCTTCACGCAGCAAGAACAAAGACTAAAGGTTACAGCAGTTCTTGGTAAACACTGGCCAACAATAGACTCATGTACTAAGTTGTTGGTAATTAAAGGTGCTGGATCACAAATTTTGTTGGCTAACAGTTTTTAAAAATGTAGATTTTTGAAATTCTACCACTATGTAATGTTCAACAAATATTTCCTTTTCAAGTAAAAGGGTACACAAAATACAGGAATGACAGGTTGGTGGTACTGCACATAACTCAAGACTGGGAACTAATGTTCAAGAGAATGCTGTAGATGCTTACTGTACCAGCACCTCTTTTTCTTTACTGCAATACTGTACCAAAATTGAATTGGTTCAAGAGAATGCTGTAAATGCTTAGTGTACCAGAATCCCTTTTTTTACTGCAATACTGTACCAAAAATCAATGTATGTAAGTATCACTGTAATTATGATAAGTGCTTGAATATAACCTTGTCATACCTTTGCTGCCTCCAGTGTTTCCACGTCCTCTACCAGGTTACCAACTAAACAGATACGGGGATCAGCATCAGATTCTCCCTCTACCCGGCTTACAGATGTTACATCAGCTGAAAAAAAAAGTGAAACTGCACTATCAAACAACATATGAAAAAAAAAAAAAAATTCCCACCTATTTTTTCACAAAGCGTGATGAGATTAATTTATCTTAAATACCTTAATTTTCAATAAAATCTAAACAAACTGAAAATTCATCTCTACTTAAAATGAGGCTACAAATGGAAAACCTACATAATCAATGCAGTTCAGGCTTCCAAGCTGAATCTGCATATACATTACTACATAATCAATAGGAGCATTTCTCATTTTCAAAGGGTAGTTAATAATACTTCTTACATCATATCTATAGAGAGAGTTGGAATCTCTGGCCATACATACATATATGTATATCAACCCTACCTTTACCTGTGTACACTTCGCTTCAAGTTTTGTATGAGTTTATTTTTGATATTTCCATGTCATTAACTCTAATACAGAATAAATGCAATAAATCTTTACTGTATGGCTGTTGGCAACTCAAAAGAGGGCTGTTTCTTTCCTTACCTGCTAGGCTTTGGAATTCTTGACCTTAGTATCTTTTCCCTGACATTCACCATCTGCTCCTTTTTCAGTATGCTTTGGAACTCCTGACCTTAGTATGTTTTCCATAACATTCACCATCTGCTCCTTTTTCAGTACCAAGTTTTGCATTTCCTCTAAGAGTCTTATCTCTGCTTAGTCAATGATGACTTGTATTTGGGGAAAAAAGCCTTCCTAATTCCACATACAGAAAAAATAAACCTGTCCAAGGAATAAAGTTTTTTTCAGGCTTATGACTGAATTCAACTGAATTTAAACAGCAAGACACCACTGGGTCATAATGAGACTTTGTGGTAATGGAGAGAACAGAAACTTATTATTGTGGTAGGAGTAGAAAGCCATACAGATTCAGTAAACTGTAAACCTGTAAACTCATTAGGTAGTTAAGGAAATGCAAATAATATCAGCTGTGGATTTAAAAAGAAATATTCATCACGTCTATGTTTAAACATATCTAAAATATTTCTTTCAACTATTCTAATTGGTAAATCATTCCACATATTACAAATCCTGTTGAAGAAAAGGTACTTCGTCTTATTTGAAGTAAAACGTTTGCCACGAATCTACATCCATTACTATACATGAAATCCGACAAATCTATCCTCAAGTAGTTTGTTTGCTCAGCATTATTGAAGCCTTTAATGATTCTTAATACCTGTAGCAGATAACCTCTCAACCTCTTCTTTTCTAAGCTAAACATCTCTAATTCAGTTAGTCAGCTCTTACAGGATTTGTTTCTCAAGAGGCCTGGATTCATCTTGATAGCTTGCCTATGTGCTCTTATCATTCTGTCCGTCTTTCCTCAAGTAGAGTGACCAAAACTCAATACAGTAATCAAGATGGGGATTTCTGAGACTTGAATTCAAAAGTCCTTCGAATAAATCTAAGAATTTTGTTCACCCTTTTTCTGTACACTGCTTACTTAGCTTTAGGTCACCAGAGATCATCATACCCAAGCCCTTTTACTCAATGACCAATTCATACTCTAGTTTGCCTTTCCATTTTTTGTAACATGTAAAACTTTGCACTTATCAATACTAAAATTCATTTGCTGAAAGGGGGGATGCTATTTCCTGTGTGGCAGGGTAGTGACAGGAATGGATGAAGGCAAGCAAGTATGAATATGTACATGTGTATATGTCTGTGTATGTACATGCATGTAATGTTAATATGTATATGTATGTATATGTGCGTGTATGGGCATTTATGTATATATATGTGTATATGAGTGGTTGGGCCATTCTTTGTCTGTTTCCTAGCGCTACCTCGCTGATGTGGGAAACAGCGATTAAGTATAATAAAATATAAATAATTTTCATATTCTTTTTTTTCTATTATACTTAATTGCGGTCTCCCACATTAGCGAGATAGCGCAAACTGACAAAAGAATGGCCCAACCAACATACATACACATGCATATACATAAACGCCAACACATGCACATATACATACCTATGCATTTCAACATATACATACATTTACAAACACAGACATATACATATATTCACATGCACATATTCATACTTGCAGCCTTCATCCATTCCCGTCAGCACCCTGCCACACATGAAATAGCATTACCCCCTGCGCGAGGTAGCGCTAGGAAAAGACAAAAAAGGCCACATTCATTTTCACACTCAGTCTCTAGCTGTCATGTGTAATGCACCAAAACCACAGCTCCCTTTCCACATCCAGGCCCCACAAAACTTTCCATGGTTTACCCCAGACGCTTCACTTGCCCTGGTTCAATCCACTGATAGCACGTTGACCCCGGTGTATGTATGTATATATATATATATATATATATATATATATATATATATATATATATATATATATATATATATATATTTTTTTTTTTTTTTTTTTTTTTATATACTTTGTCGCTGTCTCCCGCGTTTGCGAGGTAGCGCAAGGAAACAGACGAAAGAAATGGCCCAACCCCCCCCATACACATGTACATACACACGTCCACACACGCAAATATACATACCTACACAGCTTTCCTTGGTTTACCCCGGACGCTTCACATGCCTTGATTCAATCCACTGACAGCACGTCAACCCCTGTATACCACATCGCTCCAATTCACTCTATTCCTTGCCCTCCTTTCACCCTCCTGCATGTTCAGGCCCCGATCACACAAAATCCTTTTCACTCCATCTTTCCACCTCCAATTTGGTCTCCCTCTTCTCCTCGTTCCCTCCACCTCCGACACATATATCCTCTTGGTCAATCTTTCCTCACTCATTCTCTCCATGTGCCCAAACCATTTCAAAACACCCTCTTCTGCTCTCTCAACCACGCTCTTTTTATTTCCACACATCTCTCTTACCCTTACGTTACTTACTCGATCAAACCACCTCACACCACACATTGTCCTCAAACATCTCATTTCCAGCACATCCATCCTCCTGCGCACAACTCTATCCATAGCCCACGCCTCGCAACCATACAACATTGTTGGAACTACTATTCCTTCAAACA
The DNA here is from genome assembly GCF_036320965.1 of Panulirus ornatus. Lineage (NCBI taxonomy): Eukaryota > Metazoa > Arthropoda > Malacostraca > Decapoda > Palinuridae > Panulirus > Panulirus ornatus. The sequence goes on along the minus strand of NC_092235.1, from coordinate 56,500,406 downwards.
TACCCATTTTTGCTTTCCGGGATAATGTTCTCGACTTCCACACATTTTTCAAGGCTCCCAAAATTTTCGCCCCCTCCCCCACCCTATGATCCACTTCCGCTTCCATGGTTCCATCCGCTGACAGATCCACTCCCAGATATCTAAAACACTTCACTTCCTCCAGTTTTTCTCCATTCAAACTCACCTCCCAATATATTCACTCACTGAGAACCAATCACTTTCCTCTCTTCCTACACGTACACATGCCTTACATCCTCGATAAAAACTTTTCACTGCTTCTAACAACTTGCCTCCCACACCATATATTCTTAATACCTTCCACAGAGCATCTCTATCAACTCTATCATAAGCCTTCTCCAGATCCATAAATGCTACATACAAATCCATTTGCTTTTCTAAGTATTTCTCACATACATTCTTCAAAGCAAACACCTGATCCACACATCCTCTACCACTTCTGAAACCACACTGCTCTTCCCCAATCTGATGCTCTGTACATGCCTTCACCCTCTCAATCAATACCCTCCCATATAATTTACCAGGAATACTCAACAAACTTATACCTCTGTAATTTGAGCACTCACTCTTATCCCCTTTGCCTTTGTACAATGGCACTATGCATGCATTCCGCCAATCCTCATGCACCTCACCATGAGTCATACATACATTAAATAACCTTACCAACCAGTCAATAATACAGTCATCCCCTTTTTTAATAAATTCCACTGCAATACCATCCAAACCTGCTGCCTTGCCGGCTTTCATCTTCCGCAAAGCTTTCACTACCTCTTCTCTGTTTACCAAATCATTTTCCCTAACCCTCTCACTTTGCACACCACCTCGACCAAAACACCCTATATCTGCCACTCTATCATCAAACACATTCAACAAATCTTCAAAATACTCACTCCATCTCTTTCTCACATCACCACTACTTGTTATCACCTCCCCATTTGCGCCCTTCACTGAAGTTCCCATTTGCTCCCTTGTCTTACGCACTTTATTTACCTCCTTCCAGAACATCTTTTTATTCTCCCTAAAATTTAATGATACTCTCTCACCCCAACTCTCATTTGCCCTCTTTTTCACCTCTTGCACCTTTCTCTTGACCTCCTGTCTCTTTCTTTTATACATCTCCCACTCAATTGCATTTTTTCCCTGCAAAAATCGTCCAAATGCCTCTCTCTTCTCTTTCACTAATAATCTTACTTCTTCATCCCACCACTCACTACCCTTTCTAATCAACCCACCTCCCACTCTTCTCATGCCACAAGCATCTTTTGCACAATCCATCACTGATTCCCTAAATACATCCCATTCCTCCCCCACTCCCCTTACTTCCATTGCAGCAAGGGTGTGTGATGTCTCCATGGTTGTTTAATTTGTTTATGGATGGGGTTGTTAGGGAGGTAAATGCAAGAGTTTTGGAAAGAGGGGCAAGTATGAAGTCTGTTGGGGATGAGAGAGCTTGGGAAGTGAGTCAGTTGTTGTTCGCTGATGATACAGCACTGGTGGCTGATTCATGTGAGAAACTGCAGAAGCTGGTGACTGAGTTTGGTAAAGTGTGTGAAAGAAGAAAGTTAAGAGTAAATGTGAATAAGAGCAAAGGTTATTAGGTACAGTAGGGTTGAGGGTCAAGTCAATTGGGAGGTAAGTTTGAATGGAGAAAAACTGGAGGAAGTAAAGTGTTTTAGATATCTGGGAGTGGATCTGGCAGCGGATGGAACCATGGAAGCAGAAGTGGATCATAGGGTGGGGGAGGGGGCGAAAATCCTGGGAGCCTTGAAGAATGTGTGGAAGTCGAGAACATTATCTCAGAAAGCAAAAATGGGTATGTTTGAAGGAATAGTGGTTACAACAATGTTGTATGGTTGCGAGGCGTGGGCTATGGATAGAGTTGTGCGCAGGAGGATGGATGTGCTGGAAATGAGATGTTTGAGGACAATGTGTGGTGTGAGGTGGTTTGATCGAGTAAGTAACGTAAGGGTAAGAGAGATGTGTGGAAATAAAAAGAGCGTGGTTGAGAGAGCAGACGAGGGTGTTTTGAAATGGTTTGGGCACATGGAGAGAATGAGTGAGGAAAGACTGACCAAGAGGATATATGTGTCGGAGGTGGAGGGAACGAGAAGAAGTGGGAGACCAAATTGGAGGTGGAAAGATGGAGTGAAAAAGATTTTGTGTGATCGGGGCCTGAACATGCAGGAGGGTGAAAGGAGGGCAAGGAATAGAGTGAATTGGAGCGATGTGGTATACCGGGGTTGACATGCTGTCAGTGGATTGAATCAGGGCATGTGAAGCGTCTGGGGTAAACCATGGAAAGCTGTGTAGGTATGTATATTTGCGTGTGTGGACGTATGTATATACATGTGTATGGGGGTGGGTTGGGCCATTTCTTTCGTCTGTTTCCTTGCGCTACCTCGCAAACGCGGGAGACAGCGACAATATATATATATATTTTTTTTTTTGGTGGTTGGGAATACCTTGTTTAAAAAGAGAGATATACATAAGTAAACGTATGTGAGTAGGAGAGATGGCCAGAGAGCGTTATTGGATTATGTGTTAATTGATAGGCCCTTGAAAAAGAGACTTTTGGATGTTAATATGCTGAGAGGGGCAACGAGAGAGATGTCTGATCATTATCTTGTGGAGGCAAAGGTGAAGATTTGTAGAGGTTTTCAGAAAAGAAGAGAGAATGTTGGAGTGAAGAGAGCGGTGAGAGTAAGTGAGATTGGAAAGGAGACTTGTGTGAAGAAGAACCAGGAGAGACTTAGTGCAGAATGGAAAAAGGTGAGAGCAAATGAGGTTAGGGGAGTGAGGGAGACATGGGATGTATCTAGGGAAGCAGTTGGGCTTGCACAAAAGATGCTTGTGGCATGAGAAAGGTGGGAGGTGGGCAGATTAGAAAGGGTAGTGAGTGGTGGGATGAAGACTGTTAGTGAAAGAGAAGGGAGCAGTGTTTGGACAATTTTTGCAGGAAAGTAGTGCAAATGACTGGGAGATGTATAAAAGAAAGAGGCAGGAGGTCAAGAGAAAGGTGCATGAGGTGAAAAAGGGCAAATGAGAGTTGGGAAGAGAGTATCATTAAATTTCAGGGAGAATAAAAAGATGTTTTGGAAGGAGGTAAATAAAGTGCGTAAGACAAGAGAACAAATGGCAACATTGGTGAAGGGGGCTAATGGGTAGGTAATAACAAGTAGTGGTGTAGTGAGAAGGAGATGGAGTGAGTATTTTGAAGGTTTGTTGAATGTGTTTGATGACAGAGTGGCAGATATAAGGTGCTTTGGTTGAGGTGGTGTGCGAAGTGTGAGGGGCCAGGAAGAATGGTTTGGTAAACAGAGAAGAGGTAGTAAAAGCTTTGTGGAAGATGAAAGGCAGCAAGGCGGCAGGTTTGGATGGTACTGTAATGGAACTTATTAAAAAGGGGGTGACTGTGTTGTTGACTGGCTGGTAAGGATATTCACTATATGTAATGGTTCATGGTGAAGTGCCTGAAGATTGGCGGAATGCATGCATAGTGCCATTGTACAAAGGCAAAGGGGATAAAGGTGAGTGCTCAAAATAAGAGGTATACGTTTTTTGAGTATTCCTGGGAAATTATATGGGAGGGTACTGAGAGGGGTAAAGGCATGTACAGAGTATCAGACTGGGGATGAGCAGTGTGGTTTCAGAAGTGGTAGAGGATGTGTGAATCAGGTGTTTGCTTTGAAGAATGCATGTGAGAAATGATTAGAAAAACAGATGGACTTGTATGTAGCATTTATGTATCTGGAGAAGGCATATGATAGAGTTGATAGAGATGCTCTGTGGAAGGTATTAAGAGCATAATGTGTGGGAGGTAAGCTGCTAGAAGCAGTGAAAACTTTTTATCAAAAATGTAAGGCATGTGTACAAGTAGGAAGAGAGGAAAGTGATTGGTTCCCAGTGAATGTCGGTTTGTGGCAGGGGTGCGTGATGTCTCCATGGTTGTTCAATTTGTTTATGGATGGGGTTGTTAGGGGGATGAATGCAAGAGTTTTGGAGAGATTGGCAAGTATGCAGTCTGTTGTGGATGAGAGGGCTTGGGAAGTGAGTCAATTGTTGTTTGCTGATGATACAACGCTGGTGGCTGATTCGAGTAAGAAACTGCAGAAGTTGGTGACTGAGTTTGGTAAAGTGTGTGAAAGAAGAAAGCTGAGAGTAAATGTGAATAAGAGCAAGGTCATTAGGTTCAGTAGGGTTGAGGGGCAAGTAAACTGGGAGGTAAGTTTGAATGGAGAAAAACTAGAGGAAGTGAAGTGTTTTAGATATCAGGGAGTGGATTTAGCAGCAGATGGAACCATGGAAGCAGAAGTGAGTCACAGGGTGGGGGAAGGGGGCAAAAGTTCTGGGAGCGCTGAAGAATGTGTGGAAGGCAAGAACGTTATGTTTGGAGGAATAGTGGTTCCAACAATGTCATATGGTTGCGAGGCATGGTCTAACGACAGGCTTGTGCAGAGAAGGAAGGATGTGTTGGAAATGAAATGTGTGAGGACAATACGTGGTGTGAGGTGGTCTGATTGTGTAAGTGATGAAAGGGTAAGAGAGATGTGTGATAATAAAAAGAGTGTGGTTGAGAGAGCATGGAAAGAATGAGAATGAGTATGGAAAGACTGACAAAGAATAAATGTGTCAGAGGTGGAGGGAACGAGAAGTGGGAGACCAAACTGGAGGTGGAAGGATGGAGTGAAAAAGATTTTGAGCAATCAGGGCCTGAATAGTGCCCTGCATACAGGGAGGTGAAAGACGTGCAAGGACGATGTGGTATACCAGGGTCGACGTGCTGTCAATGGACTGAGCCAGGGCATGTGAAGCATCTGGGGCAAACCATGGAAAGTTTTGTGGGGCCTAGATGTGGAAAGGGAGCTGTGGTTTCAGTGCACTACATGACAGCTCGAGACTGAGTATGAACAAATGTGGCATTTGTTGTCTTTCCTAAGCTCCAATTCAAGCTCCACTCAAAATATCTTCCGAGTATAAAGTTCAACAATATGCATTTCATCTCAATCCTAGTTATTTCTCTGGCACCCCTACACAGCCCCTTATATTCTTTTATTAGTTGATTGTAGTCGTCAAGACAATTATAATCCATATAATCAATTTACGAATCTAGCTGCATCACTATTAGGCCAATATGCTGAATTATTCTTTTTTGTAATAGCCAAGTAAAATTTACATTATAGCTTCAGTGATGATAGCATACATACATGCAAGGGTAGCACTCGGTGAATACAACCACTACCAGTTGCAGTGCATGAATGTGAGCATTAGGTCTTACTGAATTAAAATAGTTGAAGTTCAATTGATCAGGGAAAATACTGAATTAAAGTAGATATATTTGCACACCGTAAAAAATACATGAAATATAAAAAGCTTACCTAAACTTCCTTGCAGTCTAGATCTAACTGAATTCTCAATATTCTATACCAGTTAAATCCATGATTAAACTGCCACAATGGCACGATGCCAACAAACAGATGATACTGAACAGCCATCAATTCCAACAGCAGATAACTTTAATGAATCAATAATTTCTTCAACTATCTTCATTACTGAGTGACATTCTACTGATATTTTACATGCATTTACCTACTTTTTAATCAATAAACCCAAGGTTTCCCCATTATGTACATAACTCCTTGTTTAATATCTACCAAAGATACATAATGCTCCAGATCATACTCTGCAAATTTTTGCATTCTCTAAATACTACAATATCATTGCTGAAAATAATCACCAAGAATTTAATGCTAATAGCCAAGCTAAGCTAAACCAGTAAATAACCCTTATCGAAAATTAATTAACTAAAGCTCTCTATGATCATGAACTCAGTCCTGTAGCTGAGAAATCTTTCAATGTAGCTAATGGCAAATAGTTAAGAATTCACAGAATCCTTGCAAAACTAACTTTAAATATCTTAACTTGCTATACTATGTATGAACCATCATAACACCTACAACTGATTACATTTTGCTGCAAACTATTCGCGTCAAATATGTGCTTAGTAACAGAAAGGCTGAAAAAATAAATGAAGGATAGCACAGTTACTTCATTACATGAATTACTCATATGATTTTCACAGCAGCACTGTCAACCTTAATATTCTATACAGCAATTAATAACAGAAGTGCACTACCAGTCTTCAATAAAAGCCATCTAACAAATCAAAAACTTTTGTCACAAAACCTCCCAAAATATACAAACGTCGGTAATTTTTGAGTAATACTTTCCCCTCCCCCCGCATGCATAACTCATTTACAATTCCTCATCATGAGACCGTGCTTGATTCGTGATGCATGGTATGTACACCGAGCAGCCAGCAGGCACTGGCAGGAACCAGGTGACCAAGCTACCCTTGGTCACTTGGTCAAGGCTAATGCAACGTCCCCGTCACCGTTCACCACTATCTTCCTTACCTCATATTAACATGTCCTGCCTGGCCAGATCCATATATCTCACACTAGTAATGGCCCTCGGGCCCATAACATCACCATCACTGCACATGACTCACCATTGATCATAATAGACGGCTGCGTTAGTTCAGCCATTTTCGTGAAAGTGTCTAAGAATACCAAACAATCCTCAGTCCCAACGTCCGCACAGGTGGACCGCAGACTCGCTCCACTTTAATCTGCTTTTCTCTTTATTTTCGGCTTCCCGTAACGTTTCTCCATCTTCCACTAATCCTCTCTGTGTTTGCTCAGAAGCTTAGGCTACTGTCAGTCCATACGCTCGCCCATGAAAATGGGAAATCACTCACTAATGTCGCATTTACAGCAACATACCACAATGTGCCATTTAAACTGATGGTTGCGTGACGTCACCATCACAAACGAACCTGAGACAAATGACGGTCGGCGCCGCACTCCTCCCCCCCTCCCTCACTCCCTCCCCTAAGGAAAACGCACCAGGAAAATAACTTTTCTGAAACGGGTTAGTGGAAGGCGGGGGATGGTGGAAGAATTTTATCCTAGGTGATTCATCGATGATTATTTCTCTTAAAACTGTATGATCATGCAAGGCTGTGCTGCAGACATGTTTATTCTGCGACTGGTGTTTGATATCGAATGTATAACGACTTTGTACACACACACACACACACACACACACACACACACACACACACACACACATATATATATATATATATATATATATATATATATATATATATATATATATATATATATATATGTATGTATGTATATGTGTGTGTATGTGTATCGGATGGACGTACATACTTCCATGAGGGTGAATAAGGATATAACGGAATATAACAAATCTTTAAGTCCCATAATTATGTAAAAAGAAATGAAAATATTGACGGTAATGATTGAAGACATCAGAGATGAAAGCTGCTCAAATTCAACGAACTTCAACTTGTACAAAAACATCAACGTTAAAGCTTTAACGACAGGGAAAATATAACGATATACAATCTTACTGGTGAGAAATGAAAGGAAACATATAGGACTAAAACTGTTCATTCAGAATCTACTTCCTCTTCTTGGTTAGGATCAAGAACAACTGGCTCCACTCTTTGGTATCCAGTGTCCTACCTAAACAGGAATCATCACTTTAAAATGACCGTTTTCGAGGAGACCTCTGCTGCTGAGGGCAGTGTTATGCACAAAGTAGCTGTCGACCTCGCGACATCCTGCTTATATCCTCCCTGCTCTCCCGTCGTCCAACAAACGGACACGTACTTTATCGTCGTTGTCAATTTGAACCATGGCGTTATCACTAAGGAAGTCACTGTGGGCGTAACCCACCATATGAAGTTCGCCGAGAGCTTTGAACGTGGCTAAATCGACCTCCACTCATTTACTGAACGGCTGTATTATTCAGATACCTCAAGTGGGGCTCACCTTTACAACTTTCCATAATCGCTTCTGGAAACTCTTTAGTTAGTCTATAAATAGTGGCACCCCCATTATCCCCAGCCAAATTCTTCAGAAGACATGTGTCAATCTCTATCTCCCGCCTGTCATTCTAATTGTGGGGAATCTTGATGACAACTACCACTTTCTCACCAGTTTCCCGTTCCTAGTTCTCTTAAGTAAGTAGAAGCCAAATCCCCCCCCCCCCCCACCTCCCTAAAAAAAAAGACGTCCCTTTTCTAACCAATTCTAAGAGGAGGCAGCCTGTAATTCATTCAACACAAATAGATTTACGAAGCTTTCCTTTTGAGCGTGTATCCTCTCTCGAAGATAAAAGTTTTCTCATTTCAACCAACTTGTTAATACAGGATTCGCAATCGTCAACTACATGCTGGTGATCGCCTCGTCTCGCTTGGCGTTCTTCTTATATATGTTATCTAATTATTTTTCTGCTTAAAGGCGTCTGTCAACACCATCTACCTCTCTAATTTACTTCATACTTAGCCCTCTCCCTAACCTCCACTAGTCTTCTTACTCTTTCGGAGTTCATGTTTTTCGCAAATAAGTTTATATTAAAGCGTATCGGTTTAATGTTGCGGGTGCTACAACCACCAACATATCTATTGACATGACCCATAACAGAATCGTCTTAATAAGGGTGAAGATGAGGGAAGAGGAAATTCAAGGGTGTGATGAAGAATGTTGTGAGGATAAGGGTTCAATGAAGATTGCCACTGACCCGACCCGTTTAGGATGTAAGGAAAATAAGGGTGTAGTGAAAATGAGGGTGTACTGAAGATATGGGGGTAACCAGTGAAGAGGCTATTGTAAAGATAGTACTGTTGTGAAGAGGGTTTGTATATTGGAAAGTGAATAGTAAGGATGAGGGTGTAGTCAGAGGACAAATGGAAGAGACAGCAAAGTTTAAGAAAGAGGCAGAAGGGAAAGAAATGAGATACATATACACATCACCGACGGATACTTACTTTTATGCTTTATCTTAGCAGAGACGGCTTGCGGAACCTCATCTCTTCAAACTTTCTCTTCTACTATACAGTTTTTATACTTCATCGAGCTGTCCCCATTCACAAGTTCGTCACGTAGTTTACTCTGTTCACGTGTATGTGTGAGGAACTTACCTTTGTAAGGAACCAATATTATGTTTTTGCATTTTATCATAGAAGTTCTAGACTTAACAAATGGCAGTTGCAATTACTTTCTCTTTCCTTTTAATTTTCTCAACGTGTCCACAAAACTGTTGCTAGAGAAATGCTTCCTCATGTCCCTTTGTTCACTTTTTCTTGCCTAACTTCCAGCTACGATCCTTAGTTCAAGGCTATTCCCTACCTTAAACAGCACTTCACCGTTAATGTGATCATGTTCTCTTCAGAATTCATATGCAGTTATCAGGTCTTACCCGTTACCCAGCGAGTGCAGACTTTAAAGCGTCTGGAGATTGGGTAACGACGCAGCCTCTGATAACATAATTGCACGACTCGAGTGCGTGATCAAAGAAAAGGGTGAGGTCGCTGCTGCCTGACTGATCTTAACAGCTGCTACAGCTGACGAAATGCTTTGCCTAAGATGCGTCTGTATGCAGCCGGGATGAAGCATAATATCTTGTCATAAATCATAGTCTTGCCCATTGACTTCACTTAACAATAGAGGACAAACAGCAACATCAATTTTTCGCGGTATTCCACTCTTATTACACCAGCCTTGGAAATGCATTCCTGATTTGGATCTCCTTCTGGTGCAGGACAGCGGGTTTTGAATCCTGGGCTTGTGTTCTGACTTGTATTCATCCTCCTTGGGTCTGATCGATGAATGAGGACCAGGCTCATATATATATATATATATATATATATATATATATATATATATATATATATATATATATATATATATATAATTTTTCTTTTTCTTTCATACTATTCGCCATTTCCCGCGTCAGCGAGGTAGCGTTAAGAACAGAGGACTTGGCCTCTGAGGGAATATCCTCACCCGGCCCCCTTCTCTGTTCCTTCCTTTGGATATATATATATATATATATATATATATATATATATATATATATATATATATATATATATATACATACAATTTGCTAGGACGCCATTTGGTAAACATGTGATTGTCTTGTATATCAAACTGACCTGTATTTCTCTCTTGTCTCTCCCCTGATGATGTAATTATTACACGAAAGTGCAATTGGGAACTTATCGTGTTTCATTTTCCCCGTGGACTCATAGGAATATATATATATATATATATATATATATATATATATATATATATATATATATATATATATATATATATATATATATATATGTGTGTGTGTGTGTGTGTGTGTGTGTGTGTGTGTTATCGGACTCCATTAAGGTTACTCAGCGAATAAAAAGTCAATTGGCGAGGTGGCTGTCATCGTCAGTTGAACAATGAGTACACAGTTCCATTAAAACAAATTGTCGCATTAAAGGAGTCCATCCTGCCCCTGCTTCTGAGTGTGGCAGAGAGTTACCAGTTTCTAGGGACCTTTGCAAAATGGGTCCTGGGAAACACTAAGACCCTTTAAGGAAGTGTCCAAGGGAAAATATAAATACATACTTATTCGCAGTTTCCAATGTTAGCTCCCGGAACAGACGAAGAACGACTCGTTTGCCCACATCCACTCCTTAGCGGTCTTCAGTGCATGAATAAGCTTCATATGAGATGAGCTAGATTAGGGCATTCAGCTGCCCGTGCCGTTTCGGCCATCATGAATAAAAATAAAGTGGATCGGCTTCTGCGAGTGAGTAGGTCTCGGATGTCGTCACACTGCCAGGGAGAGGAGCCGTGGTGTGAGCTAATGTCAGGCAAATAGCATCATTCGTATTTTTGACGATTCCTTTCCTAACCGGTAATGTTACTAGCCCATTTTACCAACGTTCCTGCAGAACTGAAAGCGAAGGGATTAGCGCTAACTCCACCATTAATGGGCTGCAGGAAAAATGTTGCTGGATTGCTTGCTAATCACTGGATTACCAAGACACGGGGATGGCCAGAAAATTCTTCCACTGGCCACACCAGACATCGACATGGACACCTATATGATCGTGAAGTTGATACCTTTAATCACCAATGATATCTCTAAGGAGACTGAAGAGATCTAACCGCTCACACTGGTGGTTGTGCTTAACTTGTTAAAAACCAAAGCTAAGGATTTAAAGCACTGATGTAATCTTTCTTATATTAATAAGGAAACCCAGTGAAGAGAAATATGAATGCTACTCATTGATGATAATGCAAACGAGGAAAACTTGCGAGAGGTCCTGAAGCTGTCATGGTAAAGCCTAGCCCGGGACTTGCCGACCCGTGTAATATAACTTCGAGAGAAATGAAGAATGTACACTCGATTATTTCCAAGCTAGTTGTCGCTTACTTCCTCTTCCCAGTTACACAAGTCTGTACAAGTATGTTGTAAGCCGTTACAAAAAAAAAAAAAAAGCTGACCATGGACACTAGCCTCTCAGGCAGCAAGCTCGCCCTCATAACCCTGACACTGAAGCCTGTGGAGAGTGGGCACGTGCCTTGGGGTGGCCAGTCTATTAACATCTTCAAAGGTCGTGCCATCTGCTCCAGGAACCAGATGGTACTCAGCAACGATCCTCGAAGACACCCAGACTGGTGCAGCAAAAATATTACATTACAAAATACAATTGACTAAAATGCTTGATTTGAAGTCTCCCGTGACTGACAATGAACAAAAATTAAGCAAAATTTGAAACATGAACATTTGAATTGCTATTGAGGATAATAATTTGAATGTCTGATTATTGAAGGTAAGGAAATATCCCTAATTATAAAGTAGAAAATCATCTAGTATTCTACGTTTTGTAAATCTACTTCGCTTTGGTTCATGATAGCTTGAGAATAGAAGTCGATGGATGCGGCCTATCCTCGTCTGTTTCTGGCGCAATTTCGCTAACAAGGGAAACTTGTCTGCATTGCACTAGAGTCTTCGACAAAAATGAATACAAAAGCTTTTGCTTTATAGCAAGTTCAAGACTGCCAAAATATTTGCTTATTAAAACTGGGCTTGGCTACGCCTAAACACTAATAGGTGTAGACTTTAAATGTTGCGACTCTACAACAGTGGGAGGTTTGCCGAGATATGACAAACGTCACCTATTTATCTTTAACCATGACTGAGTCGTGCGTTGTAGCGGCGGTAGACCAAACAGGTGATTCAGTCACCCGAATCAAGAATACGTTGGGTACACAGACAAATTACTCGTCTCCTTAAAAAAAAAAAAACATCCTACCACATACACAAATTGCTTACCTTGCTCATAATGGGAGATGAAACGATATCTGGGAGTGGATCTGGCAGCGGATGGAACCATGGAAGCGGAAGTGGATCATAGGGTGGGGGAGGGGGCGAAAATTCTGGGAGCCTTGAAGAATGTGTGGAAGTCGAGAACATTATCTCGGAAAGCAAAAATGGGTATGTTTGAAGGAATAGTGGTTCCAACAATGTTGTATGGTTGCGAGGCGTGGGCTATGGATAGAGTGGTGCGCAGGAGGATGGATGTGCTGGAAATGAGATGTTTGAGGACAATGTGTGGTGTGAGGTGGTTTGATCGAGTAAGTAATGTAAGGGTAAGAGAGATGTGTGGAAATAAAAAGAGCGTGGTTGAGAGAGCAGAAGAGGGTGTTTTGAAATGGTTTGGGCACATGGAGAGAATGAGTGAGGAAAGATTGACCAAGAGGATATATGTGTCGGAGGTGGAGGGAACGAGGAGAAGAGGGAGACCAAATTGGAGGTGGAAAGATGGAGTGAAAAAGATTTTGTGTGATCGGGGCCTGAACATGCAGGAGGGTGAAAGGAGGGCAAGGAATAGAGTGAATTGGAGCGATGTGGTATACCGGGGTTGACGTGCTGTCAGTGGATTGAATCAAGGCATGTGAAGCGTCTGGGGTAAACCATGGAAAGCTGTGTAGGTATGTATATTTGCGTGTGTGGACGTATGTATATACATGTGTATGGGGGTGGATTGGGCCATTTCTTTCGTCTGTTTCCTTGCGCTACCTCGCAAACGCGGGAAACAGCGGCAAAAAAAAAAAAAAAAAAAAAAAAAAAAATATATATACTACGTTCAAAAAGCTGTATGAGCAATGATAAACGTGGAGAGTCACGAAGAACTCACGGTACAACAAATATCTTTCCAACCCACTACTCATTCTAAATCAATCCAGAAAATGAATATTTCATAATTCTTAGTGCGTGAGCACGACATACAGCTAACACGAAGATATTACTTGTTGCTTGAAACAAATGCCGAGGGGTAAGAAGCACAACGGGTACCAAAATAAGTATATTTACAGATATAACATTTACAATGAAACATGAAAATTATAATTGATCCATGCTTTTCATATATATATTTATATATATATATATATATATATATATATATATATATATATATATATATATATATATATATCAGTAAAAGTAGGTATGTGCACACACGATCACTTCATCACAGCTCATGATCCTTTTAATATATGAGCATATCATGTCAGCCAATGAGTCAAGGAAGACTCAAGTAAATTTTTTCGACACGTCAAAAAACAAAAATATGTCGAAAGAACTTGCGTTCACGCTTTTAGTAGGAAAGCAATCCTCTGCAATGACATCAAGGAATAAAGTGTAAAAACGATAACACCAAACACTAAATTCATATAACTTTGTACAATACATATACGTATTCAAGTCCTACTGAGGAAAATGTGAGGATGGCATGTAGAAATCTGTAAATCCACATCCGATATTTTTTCATATGGACGTGTATATCATTCATACAACATTCCATTTCATTTTACTTTTTAACAAGTTATGTAATTACATATTTCACATAAAGGATCATTCACGCCAAGACAACATTGTAACTTATTCTTTTTATAAAACAAGTGACATTCCAGCGGTAACCAAAGTGGTTGTCACCAAATTTATATCATATTAGGTTTCCTTGCCCCGTATGAAAATCAATGTTCATACACAGATAGCCGTGCTTACCCTGTATGGAAATGTTTTCACACATAAGGGATGTCAGCCATTAATGGCTAAGGCAGTTTATCCACAGTTAACCCAGCAGTTTGTTCATCCATCCCCGAGGCTTCAGTTGCCCACACCGTCTCACTAACGTAAAAAAAAGGAAAAAACATAGTTTTGACATGCAGTTTATCCACAGTTAACCCAGCTGTTCATTCATCCCCGAGGCTTCAGTTGCCCACACCGTCTCACTAATGTAAAAAAAGTTCTTAGTAATTTCCAAGCCATACAGAAAGAGTGATCAACAGTTACATTAGGATGTTGCAGACTACCCAGGCAGTGGCTGAGCCAATACCGCGGGAACTGTTGGCTGGACTGGACAAAACGCTCTCACCCTCGGGCTTCCTCCGGTTATCATGTCACTAACATGACATAGAAACCCACTTTGTGATATTTGACGCAAGAATGAATCCAATACGATCACTTTCACAGGGTGGAAGTCCGTAAAAGTTGAAGATACTGTTACATGACAGGAGTATCAACACTAAAGGTGTATTACATCTTACATTTAGGTTGTGGTTGAACCGTGTTTACCAAATTGAATTTTTTGCTTTCAATTCAAAGAAAAATGTACGTAGCAATATTGTTTATAATCTTTCGGAGATTTTCTGGAGCAGAAACACATTCTTCACACTACTTAAGGAACAGTGCATGATGATAAAAGTTGGATTTCGTATACATGACCCTTACAGTACTCTTAGCTGGAGAAATGTCAGGGTTGTACAATGGCCGAAATACTATGAAAGAATGTCTGCTGCTCGAAGTGGTATTCTTCATGATAGCATCAGAAAGTATACGGTATATCTATAGTCGTACCAGTTGGGTCTTAGTTTGTGGTCCACTTGTGGTCTCCACACCAGCTGGGCCCCGAGATTTGGTCCGCTTGAGGTCACTACATCAGCTGGGTCCTGAGATAAGGTCCACCCACAGTCACTACATCGTCTTCATACACCAAGTGGCTCTGCTGACCATCTAGAGGAGGACGCAGGTGGTTGGGGTGGGTGGCGGGGTGGAAGGGCAGGCGGTAGGGGAGCGGCCGCCCTCTACCACCACCTGCATGACGGCCACCTGCCCCCTGCCAGGCAGGAACCTCCCCCACTGTGTCTTCAGACCCTCCACGCCCTTACTTCCTAAGGTAAGATACAGAATTTTACTCGTGCTTCTTACTACACATCCTTCATTAGATATTCATCAAGGTGGTCGATTACAACCAATTACATTTTCTTTGTTACTCGTGTACTCTATTTCTCATCAAAATATAACTTTTCTGAGCTGAGCACTAAGCAAAATTTATCTTTTGAAAGCGTTGGTGATGAGTGTCCGGATGTAGGAAGATGAGTGTACTTTGTAGCATCAGGAAGTGTAGACGTGGTGAGTGTATAGCAAGTGATGTCTGAACTGTGGACATAGTGGGTGTTCAACACGTGCCACCTGAGGTGTAACAGACGAGGTGGGTGTATGTGTTACTTAATGTGTGGAATGGGGGTTGTATATGTTGCCTAAGGTGTAGTCCTGGAGGGAAGTATAACATGTGTTACCTGAGGCGTAGATGTAGTGGGTGTGGAGGGTGAGGAGTGTGCCCTGGGAGGCATCCAACCAAGCCCTGAGGCGTCCCACAGTCTGTGAGAACGGCTCCCACTCCTCCCGGCCACACGCCCCGCCTGCTGGCAGAATCATCTCACCTGAACAACAAAACCTTCACAGCCCCCACGCTCAACACAGGTCTGCCACACGCGCTCAGAAAGTATCATGGTAAATCAGCCCTGCTCTGCTGACCTATGTCTCGTCTCACAGACGACTGTGCTCAAATAATAGTTACTTTTACATCAAAAATTGTCAAAGAAAAAATACGGATACAAATAAAGGGATTTTTATTGTCACGGAAAAGCATTTAAGATGGGGAGGTAAGAAAGAGCAAAATGCTGACTTCCGTGTGAGTGTGACCCCACCAGCAGGAGACCATGAGACAGCAAGAAAGTATTTTCACCTCTGGCTGTACCATCAAATATTCCCGTGGCGACAGTTTGCAAGGCTGAATTTCAGATATACTCTTAATTTTCCCCCTAAAAAATATTGAGTCACGCAAATCGTTATAAATACGCAACCTCGACCTAATGGAATGACAAGAATATACATTATTCATCTACTATCTTACGTCTTTATGGCTGTTCGTTCATTGACTTGCCTACATATTTATGCAAATGAAAACTGTAACTCAGTGAAAGGGCAAATGTACCTCACCTGAGGACACTAGTCGGGGTACAAAGGTCTTGCAGTGAAGGCCGTGGAGTGGAGACGTGAGCGGCCGAGCTGCCGATGCTACGCTGATCACCCCAGGCAAACTCGTCACCTCTGGCGAAACACACAGACGACACACTCCAGTACCATCATCAAATTAAATGTCTGCATAAATGTTACTCCCCTAACGACCCTGTGTGAAACTGAAATTAGTACTTCCGTGTTGCGCTGTGTCATTAAGGTGCTGTGAAATCACGATCCTGTCCAGGTGTCGGGGAAGAATATCGGTTTCATGAAAGGCCATAGCTCAATACCTGACTTCGGAGCTCTGCCGTCTGCGTCAGATCTCGGAAATAACCCTCTGCTTACTGTCTCTCAGCCCACCTCTGCATCTTGACATATACTATCCTACTGTCTATGTACGTACATGAGCACTGACAATGTGTGCGTGTATGTTTAAATGTGTTCAATACATGGGGCCCTCGGCCCACCTCAGTAATCTGCTCTATTCTACCCAACATTCGTACGACTTTAAACATTCTTGTCAAGTGCTTGTAATGTTTTGCCACACCTTAGTATGTGGCCTGTTAGGTAAAGTGGCTGTATTAACTAAACACCGTAGGTTAACAAGTCCTAAACAGTATATTTCAGTGGTTGTTTTTGTGGAAAGGATGTTTTACATTCACACGACGGTGAGTTTCACCTGCAGCAAAGAGAAAATGAGGACAGGTCGTCGGTTTTAAAAAATGAAGGGTGATAAGGTCAGAAAGCCAGGATGAGGTCAGGAAGTGAGGACGAGGTCCGGAAGTGAGGACGAGGTCAGGAAGTGAGGAAGAGGTCAGGGAACGAGTATAAGGTCCGGAAACAACTATGAAATCCAACCTTTCCGGTGCAGTTTGACAAGAACACAATATGTGATGTTATGACATGAAAATTAGACTGATATAAGACAAGAACACACTGTCTGATGTTATGAATTGAAAACTAGATTGATATAAGACATACGGGCAAGAAAAGGGTGGCGGCAGTGTAAATATAAACCACAGGTTCTCCTGCTTTAGTTGCTGATGTCATCACCAGCTAACATATTACATTTGATGTGGTTAATTAAGAGAAGTTTGACATGGGTTGATTATTGGATGAGGTCGTCCCTTTCGTCTTCCATCAATGCAGTGTTCACCACTACGACAGCTGGGAACCAGCCTAGTAACACACACGACCCGAGGTTCATACATGATACATGCAGAAGTTCACATCACTGTAAAGCTCACCTTCGACAGATATGGAAGGATCTTTCGAGTCCTTTCCACTCTTAAGGACATCGACGTCCCAGCCCTCATGTGCCTTGTGCCTTAGAGGGGGAAGG